>NW_027397080.1:15352306-15373851 GCF_003265705.2 Callorhinus ursinus | reverse complement strand
TTTAACTTTTTGAGGAACCTCCACACTGTTTTCCAAAGTGGCTGTACCAACTTGCATTCCCACCAACAGTGTAAGAGGGTTCCCCTTTCTCCACAACCTCTCCAACATTTGTTGTTTCTTGTCTTGTCCATTTTTACCATTCTAACTGGTGTAAGGTGGTATCTCAATGTGGTTTTGATTTGAATTTCCCTGATGGCTAATGATGATGAACATTTTTTTGTGTGTCTGTTAGCCATTTGTATGTCTGCTTCAGAGAAGTGTTTTTTCATATCTTCTGCCCACTTTTTGACTTGATTATTTGTTTTTTTGGTGTTGAGTTTGAGAAGATCTTTATAGATCTTGGATACCAGCCCTTTATCTGTAGTGTCATTTGCAAATATCTTCTCCCATTCTCTGGGTTGCCTCTTTGTTTTGTTGACTGTTTCCTTTGCTGTGCAGAAGCTTTTTATCTTGATGAAGTCCCAAAAGTTCATTTTTGCTTTTGTTTCATTAGCTTTTGGAGATGTATCTTAAAGAAGTCGTTGTGGACGATGTCAGAGAGGTTACTGCCTATGTTCTCCTCTAGGATTTTGATGGATTCCTGTCTCACATTGAGGTCTTTCATCCACTTTGAGTTTATCTTTGTGAATGGTGTTAGAGAATGGTCGAGTTTCATTCTTCTGCATGTGGCTGTCCAATTTTCCCAGCACCATTTATTGAAGAGACTGTCGTTTTTCCATTACATGTTTTTTCCCGCTTTGTCAAAGATTATTTGACCATAGAGTTGAGGGTCCATATCTGGGTTCTCTATTCTGTTCCATTGGTCTGTATGTCTGTTTTTGTGCCAGTACCATGCTGTCTTGGTGATCACAGCTTTGTAATACAGCTTGAAATCGGGCAACGTGATGCCCCCAACTTTGTTTTTCTTTTGCAACATTTCCTTGGCGATTTGGGGTCTTTTCTGATTCCATACAAATTTTAGGATTGTTTGTTCCAGCACTTTGAAAAATGTCTTTGGAATTTTGATCGGGATGGCATTGAAGGTATAGATTGGTCTGGGTAGCATAAACATTTTAACAATGTTTATTCTTCCGATCCATGAGCATGGAATATTTTTCCATCTTTTTGTGTCTTCTTCAATTTCTTTCATGAGTGTTCTGTAGTTTCTAGAGTGTAGATCCTTTACCTCTTTGGTTGGGTTTATTCCGAGGTATCTTACAGGTTTTGGTGCTATTGTAAATGGAATCGTTTCTCTAATTTCTCTTTCTACAGTTGCGTTGTTAGTGTATAAGAAAGCAACTGATTTCTGTTGATTTTGTATCCTGCCACATTCCTGAATTGCTGTATGAGTTCTGAAACTTAAAAATTAAAAGAGGCCTCTGAATTTATCAGTTATGGGCCTTAATTATGTAGAGAATCTAGAATTTTTGGAAGGTAATCGATTCGTTGTATTTATAATAGCTTTTAGGTAGAGAAGAGCCAGATTCTAAATATATGTGTTAATTTTTGCTTTTTATTTATGTTTGTTGTTATGTCATTGGTGGCTTACTATATGTCCTTTTTATGAGTAGATTCATGGTATGTTCAGTAAAATGCAGTGTAACAAATACTCTGGTGTACACACTGAGGTAAATTATATTTTGATTTACTCGGCTGCTATTTAATGAATACACGGTGAGAAAGATTAACGGAGCTATAGCAATAAATAGTATTCAGAAACTGAAGGCATTAGAAAGGAGAACTTTGATATTTTATTTTGAGTGCTGATCTTATTTAGAATTAACTGCCTCACTGACACTACTTTACATGTTGGTTTTAGAAAGTTTAGTGAGAGAATCTGATTATGATGAATGTCTGTTTATACTTATTTTTGTTAATTATTTTTTATTTAAATGGGATTGTATCCACCTTGAAGTATTTGAAAATAAATTGGCTAGTTCTTTGGACCTTAAAGAAAAGCAAAATACCAATATTGGGTGTGGTCAATACAATTCAAGGAATGATTTGGAAAGACTTTAACATACCCTACCCCCTAATCTTTATCAGCTTCCTCCAAAGTCACCCTAAATAAATATGCTATCCCTAAAGCTTCCTTGTATATGAGATTCCAGAGCCATTCTGGCATCATGTTTTGTTTTTTTTTTTTAAAGATTTTATTTATTTATTTATTTGAGAGAGCGACAATGAGAGACGGAGAGAGAGTACATGAGAGGGGGGAGGGTCGGAGGGAGAAGCAGACTCCCTGCCGAGCAGGGAGCCTGATGCGGGACTCAATCCCGGGACTCCAGGATCATGACCTGCGCCGAAGGCAGTCGCTTAACCGACTGAGCCACCCAGACGCCCCTGGCATCATGTTTATTTTATTATTTTGTTATTGTACTTATTAAGACCAGTTCTCTTGTTGCAGTTATCTCTTGATTATCTCCAGGATAAATCCATATGGATTAAACTGTGATTATTTATTGCTGTCTCCCTTTCATGGCTGAGGGTTCTTTGGGTCACTGCCACCAAACTAATCTGGGCCCACTTCTATCATTCAATTCTCAAGAGAATCTCTGTTTGTTGAAATTAAAATTGTTTCAGAGCTATGTGGAATGGAGCCTTGGGTAGGGTTAGAGTAATCTTGGCAGAGTGGGTAGGAAGAGGCAGAATTGTCTGATGGCATAGGTAGAACTATGACTAAATATTTATATTGATAAATAAGATTGGAAGAAGCAGTAAATGCTCTATTAATGTTATCTAATTTTTTCTATATATTCAATGTATATGTATAATTCTGTTATAATATCTAATAATAGGAACAGGAACCCCTCAGTTTTTTTTTTTTGGAAATAGGTGGAAATAATAAGATAAAATAAAATAGGATATAATATTTACTCCTGAAGTTAATTTTGATTTATAAATGCAGCTTGCCTGCTTCTTGTGCCTTCCATCCTCTGCAAAAAGTATCCTAATCCAAACCAACTTTTGGTAGGCACTCTATATATCTGAATTGTAGCACTGGATACAACACAGACTAAGGTTTAAATACTTTCTACATTAATATTCATTCAGAAAACTTTTATATTCTATTTTGATAATATCTGCATTAAGTCATAAAAAAGTTATGAGTTTGAGTAATTCTCAGTGATTTAACAACATTAAAGCATAGGGTTATTTTGAATTGGTTAAATTTAAGCCTGTGACCTATAAGTAAAGTAGAAATGTATACTCTTGGTAATTTATGAATATATAGTACCATGTCAAGGTTGAGTTGTGATTGCTATTCAGCTATTACTTAATGCTTATATAAATTAAATAATCCTATTAAAATCATTTTAGCACAATGAGTTTTTTTTTTTTAAGATTGTATTTATTTATTTGCCAGAGAGAGACACAACGAAAGAGGGAACACAAGCAGGGGGAGTGGGAGAGGGAGAAGCAGGCTTCCCGCGGACCAGGGAGCCCGATGCAGGGCTTGATCTCAGGACCCTGGGATCATGACTTGAGCGGAAGGCAGATGCTTAGTGACTGAGCCACCCAGGCGCTCCAACACAATGAGATCTGAACAGTGTATCTTTGAATACATCATCTTATAAAGAATTGCCGTTTTAATGTATATGTCAAATTTTTTTTTTAAGATTTTACTTATTTATTTGACACAGAGAGCACAAAAAGGGGGTGCAGCAGACAGAGAGGGAGAAGCTGGCTCCTCACCAAGCGGGGAGCCTGATGGCGGGGCTCAATCCCAGGACCCTAGGATCATGACCTGAGCCAAAGGCAGATGCCTCACGACTGAGCCACCCAGCACCCCTATATGTCAAGTATTTTCATTTACCAATTCTAAGTTCTACATATATTAAAGTGAGAAGTGTTTCACTTTGATGATACATTTGGGACAGGTTACCAAAATAAATGTTTCCGTCTAGTTTTGACCATATAGACACAGGCAGAACTGTCAAGAGCTCCAAGGATTTAAGCCCTCAAATTTTATTTACTCATTTATTTTTAATTTTTGTTTATTTATTTTTAAGAGATTTTATTTTTAAGTAATCTCTACATCCAACTTGGGGCTCGAACGCACAGCCCCTGAGATCAAGAGTTGCATGCTCCACCAACTGAGCCAGCCAGATACCCCAAGCCCTCCAATTTTACCTGTCAACCATCTTAAAGAGGAGGCTTTTTTTTTTCCTACCACCCACTTGCTGTTTCTTGCCCTTTATCTTTTTTAATTATTCAGAGAATTGACAGTGTTGCTAACTTACTACCTGAGAGTCCTGCTAATTTTGATGGTATTATGTAATTATATAAACCTTTTGCATGGTGTCATATGATGTTGTATATATGTCCTCCCACACGTGTGTCTTTAGAGTAACTTCTTTCCATCTGGTGTTGGAAATGAGCTCTTTGTGAGGTTATTTTTAAATCTTCAAGCTTTCTGGCATCCTCAACTCTTGAAATAACATAGTTGCTTTTGAAGGCCAGAAAATCCACATAGTATATTTAGTGTTTTTTTCCCAGTGAAAATGTAAATAGTATTTTAAAAATCATATCCTGTGTTCTAAACAGGCAAAACATGTATTTTATTTTTAGATGGTCTCCAGATAATTTTGTTAAAAGGTAGGAAATAGTCAGTTGTTGCCAAGTAGATAAAGTAAAGGAGAAGTACTTAAGGGAAAGGATGCCAACAATAAGAAACCTGTTAGACGAAAGAGGTTTCAGAGATATTTATTCTCTGAAGGTTTATTGGTATCCTTTTCTGAACTCTTGCAGCATTTATTTGTTATATATCAGAGTTATTGTGTGGTTTTTAAAATTTTTAAAAAAAGATTTTATTTATTTGAGAGAGAGAGATTGAGAGAATGAGTGGGAGATGGGGCAGAGGGAGAAGCAGACTCCCTGCTTAGCAGGGACCCCAATCCAGACGCTTAACCGACTGAGCCACCCAGGCGCCCTGTTGTGTGTTGTTTTATATTGTATATGAAACTGCTATTCCCCAATGAGATTGCCAGCTTCTGGGGGGCAGAGGGTCAATATCATGTCCTTCATTTCTTCCTCATGCCCCAAACACAGATATTGTATAGTACAGTAGCTAGATACATAACATAGGGGACACACTAGACATATAGAAGTATAGTGAGAATATGATTTCCCAGGATAATTAAGATTTACGACCTGGGTTGTAATCCTGATTGCTTCTGATTCCCTCTGTGTATGTGTGTGTGTGTCTTATTTTTTTGGAAAGTCACAGATACCATGACACTTTACTCCTAAAACGCTTTGGTATGCATATCCTACAGACAAAGACATTATCCTACATAACTACAATACCATCATTATACCTAAGAAAATTAACAATATTTCCATAATAGCAACCATATATATGGATTGTGTATTGGTGGATATTCTATATATTGATATATAATTATATATATAATATATATTGATTGACAGTGTGTGTGTGTGTGTGTGTGTGTGCGCGCGTGTGTGTGTGGCATGGAGCCCAACGTAGGGCTTGAACTCATAACCCTGAGATCCAGACCTGAGCTGAGATCCAAGTGTTGGACACTCAACTCACTAAGCCACCGAGGCACCACAATATCCAATCCCTGTTTTAAGAGATTATTGTCATCTACTTAGCAAGATTCATCCAGTAATTCCTTTTTTCCAGATGCTATTTTTGTTGACTTATTCTTGCTAGTTGTTTGTCTCTAATGTGACCATTAATGAACACTGGTGTTTGTAGGACTGAAAAGACTAGTACTGGGGTAAATGATTGCATAGTGATCATAGCATCATTTATAAATAAATATACTAAAGAATATATCAGGTGGCCAAAGGGCAAGGTATTTCTGTTTTGTTTGGTTTTTAGACTTTTATTATGCCTATTGTGGTAGGCAGCCTTTAAGATGGTCCCGAGTGATCCCTTCCTCCTGGTCTTCATGCCCTTGTGTAATCTCTTCCCCTTGAGTGTGACCTGGACCTGGTGACTTAACTTCTGATGGATAGAATACAGCACAAGTGGTGGGATGTTACTTCTAAGATTAGGTTACAAAAGGCTGTGGCTTTTGTCTTTGTCCCTCTCCTCTTGGGCACTTTCTGGCTATCTTCCTGTCACTCAGATCACCAGCTGCCATAGCCTAAGAATGTACAGGCAGCCTATAAAGAGGCCCACATGGTGAGAAACCAAGTCTGTCAGCAGCAATGTAAGTGAGCTTGGAAGCAGATCTTCTGAGGTCTGATAACAGCCATGTGAATGAGCTGGGAAGTAGATTCTTCAGGCCGACTTGAGCCTTGAGTTGAATGCAAACGTGGTTGACACTTGACTGCAACGTCATGAGAGACCCTGAACCAAAGGCATCCAGCTAAGTCATGCTTGAATTTTTGATCCACAGAAATTGAAATAATAAATGTTTGTTGTTTTAAGCCACCAAGTTTTGGGGGTAATTTTTTTGTTTTTGAGATTTTATAAGTAATCTCTATACCCAATGTGGGGTATTTACAACCCCAAGATCAAGAGCTGCATGTTTCACTGACTGAGCCAGCCCGTTTTGGGGGTAATCTGTAGTATAACAATAGATAGCTAATACATCTCCCATTTGTTAATTTAATAAATATTGATCATCTATTTTTTAAAAAAATTTTTATTATTTTCAATTAGCCAAACGTGTAGTACATCATTAGTTTTTGATGTAGTGTTCAATGATTCATTAGTTGCATATAACACCCAGCACTCATCATAACACTCATCTTTTTTTTTTAAAGAATTATTTATTTTAAAGAGGGGGGAGGGGGAGAGGGAGAGAGAGCATCCTCAAGCAGACTCCCCACTGAGTGCAGAGCCTGATGTGAGGCTCCATCCCAGGACCCTGAGATCATGACCTGAGACGAAATCAAGAGTCAGTCACCCAACTGACTGAGCCACCCAGGCGCCCCGATCATCTGCTATTTACCAAGCACTGTCCTAATTGCACTGGGACATACAGTGGATAAAGTAGAGTAGAAGAAGTGTCTGTTCTGGAGCTTACATTTTAGTTGGAGAGAACAGATAATAAACATGTATACAAATCAGGGGTAAAGTAAAATTAGATTTCCCTGAGGATCAGGCCAAGTAGGATAAGGGGACAAAGAGTGAGGGAGGTGGGGTGGATACTTTAGATAGTAGGGAGCGGTCAGAGACAACCTTTCTGGTAAGGGGACTTTTGAGCAGAGTCCTGAATGCTATTTAGAGAAGAGCATTCCAGGCAGAAGAACAACCAGCACAAAGGTTAAGCATGTTTGGTGTGTTTGAGAAACATTAAGTAAGCCAGTGTGGTGGGATCAAAATGATCTAGGGGAAAATGGTAGGAGTTGAATTCAGAAAGCTTGAGGTAGGAGAAGGAGCATTTCAAGTAGTGCCTTGTTGGCTATGCTATAGACTTTGCATTCTTTTCTGAGACAGGAGTTCTTGGGAGCATTTTGAGCAGAGGAATGGCATGTTCATTCACTTCATTCATATTAATTGATTATGCACAATGAGCAGGACCTTGTGGGTGTATGTGATCACAATAATGTAAAGACGTGACCCCTGTCCTAAGAAAGTTTAATGATCTAGACTGGGCATGCACAAAAAATTAAAAAACAAAGCACTGTTGTGGAAAGACATGTAGTTACGGGGAAAAGCACAGAGCAAAACCTAGATTAAAATTCTGGCTCTTCTACTTGGTTTAATACATTTCAGTGACTATTTACTGGGTGGTATTATATGGGAGTTAAAATAATAATGCTAGTATTTATTGATGACCTATTATGAGCTGAGCTCTGTGCTGTGTGCTTTATAGATAATGACATAGGTGTTAAAGAGTATGAGCTCCAGGGCTAGAATGCCTGGTTTTAAATTCTAGTTGTATCACTCTTTCGCTGGTGACCTTGGGCAAATTACTTAATTTCTGTACCTCAATGTTTATTATATAACATGGAGATGATGAAAATATTTGTACCTTTTAAGGTTGTTGTAATGATTAAATGAGCTTATATATGTAAAGTAGTTAGAACATCGGCACTAGACAAATGTTAGCCATTATTTTTGCATTTAAACCTCACCACAACACCTATGCAGCAGGTGTGATTAATCCCATTTTACATTTCCAGTAGCAGGTTAAAAAGTAACTTGTACAAAATCACACAACTACCAAGTGAAAATTGTCTTCAAAGTCACATTCTTTATGGCTGCACCTTTGCTTACTCAATATGTCCATGAACAAGTGGGGAAGGAGAGATCTGGATACAAGCCTTCTGTTAAAGCTAATGATTTCTTTTTTTTTTTTTTTTTAAGATTTTATTTATTTGACAGAGAGAGACACAGCGAGAGAGGGAACACAAGCAGGGGGAGTGGGAGAGGGAGAAGCAGGCTTCCTGCCGAGCAGGGAGCCCGATGTGGGGCTCGATCCCAACCTGAGCGGAAGGCAGACGCTTAACGACCGAGCCACCCAGGCACCCAAAGCTAATGATTTCTTAATGATTGTGCTCTTGTGAAAGTACTTTTCCATGCCTTAGTTTCCCCTCTTCTGTAAAATGAGGATCATACCAACATTACACAGAATACGTAGTAATGACAAAGAAAAACAAACTTTATGGTGTGCCTGTTACCTGCAGATACTAAGTGTTAGGTCCCTTTTCCCCTTGATAAAATATGGCCTCATGGAGATGGGAAATAATCTATGGGTAAGAAAAATAATTTTTGCATCTTGACCCATATCTTTTTTCTACTTAAATTGTGTATCTATGTGTCTATATGATTATTAGATGTAAATGAATATAGCTATTCAGAAATAAATATGGTTTTGTCTAGTGGTGATCTTTGGATTTGATTCAGACTTATACTGTAATATTTTTAAGCCTGTGTGTGAGTTTTCTAAAGACCCATTTCACAGCAACTCTGGTTTCATAGCTTCGTTTCCGGGTTGGTAGGACACGATCATGTGGTTGATGTCCCCATTGTTGCTTTTATCTTTTGCAGCAAATATGAAAGTAAACATACGAGGTTGAAAAACAGGAAGAGGTTTGGCTGATGTTCGTTGGTAGGGTATTTTTGCAGGGGAGCTTGTACACAAGCCACCTGAAATCTGAAGTGCCTTGAATCTTTGTGACTTTAGCAGATACAAGAAGAAATACCTTATTGTTGTAATGTAATAAAAAAACAAATGATTGTGCAGTTTAACAAATTAATGAATTTGCAGATATTTCTGCATGTAAACATTGGAGAAATGAAAGAGTATGTTCCTCTTTTTGTTTGAACAGCAAACTGATGTATAACTTTATAGTCACCCCAATTCTGGGTTCTTTTTAGCTATGGAATAATTTTTCAGTAAGGAAATATAGAGTTTTTTGTTTTTGTTGGATATCTGTTCTAATATCATTACTTTGAACTTCTTCAAAAGCCAAAACTTAAAACAGCATTTTTCTAGTTAGCTCTTGTCTTTGTTCCTAAGGAAGGGAATTAACACATATCAAATGCTAGCTATAGATCAGGTACTACTGTCCATATATGCTAACTAAGTGCATATATTAAATGTAAATTTTCCATCTTTGACATTCAGTTCACAATGAGTTTTTATTGCTTTGGTGAAATCCCTTCCTCTTTCCCTTTTTCTCCTTCCCTCTTCTACCCTCCCTTTCTTCCTTCCTCCTCCTTTCTTAAATGATTCTCTCCCATACTCTTGCTGAACAGTTTTCTATTAATAGTATTTCGGAGGCAGTGTGATGTAGCAGCCAATAAAGAGAGGAGTTTTGGAATCAGATAGACCTGGGTTTACAATAAGGTTGTTTTTGAAAGGGAAAAAACTGCTTTCTATTTTAATTAATAAAAGTCAGGAACCTCCAAAGTTGGCTTTAGAAGATTTTGCACATGGGGTGGAATAATTGGAGCTCACAGCAAGGACTTTTGTTCCTGAAGATTCACCTTCTGAGGAATGCCTTGATGACCTCAGGGAGTACTGCTTTCTCCCTAATTTTCTGCCCCGGACCTCAGGGAGTACTGCTTTCTCTCTAATTTTCTGCCCCGGAGGTGAGTCTTCTCTTAATACTCCTGAAGCACACAGCTGAGACCAGGCTGGAACATTTAGTACTTTACTAAAGGCTAGGAGATACAAAAGGGAAATAAACACAATTTACTAGTATGCTTTGATATAATCTGGCTCACAAGATAAAACTCCTTTTTTTTTTTTTTAAAGATTTTATTTATTTATTTGACAGAGAGAGACACAGTGAGAGAGGGAACACAAGCAGGGGGAGTGGGAGAGGGAGAAGCAGGCTTCCCACTGAGCAGGGAGCCCGATGCTGGGCACCATCAATAACAGGTCTATACAGCCCTTAGGAGAGACCACAGTTAATCATAGAATATCTAATTACCAATCACCGAAGAGAAACACAAACAGTAGAGGGATTTGGGGGTAAAGGTGGGAGGGGGTTTCATAATCTCTGATTATAGTTTAGTAATTTGGCACAAAATAGCTCTCAAAATATTCCCTTCCCATTCCTTAATTATTAACACCACGTGATACCCAAGGAGCTACCTTTTCATTTGTTGTAATTTTATCTCAGAGTTTTGCCTGAGGAGATTCTGGTACTTAATCAGGTCCAAAGTTTGGCTGAGAACAGTGGTGATAAACATAGCTTGGTGTGATCAAGAGGAACACCTGGTGCCCTGAGCAGGCTGAGTTTAAATGTTAAAGGAGGTGGCCTTTGTATCACAGACTATTAATTCTGGAAGAGGGTATAGAACTAGGCTATTGATACAAGGTTCCTGAGCTTATTTCTAAGATAGCCAGAGTATTAGGGCCAAAGACCTTTGGATTCACAGACCTGGTTTAGAATCCTGGCTCGGTTATTGATTAGCTGTGTGTAATTGGGCAAGTTATCCTTCCTGTTTCTCAGTTTCTTCATCTGTTAAATTTATACAACATTTAACATTATAAACCTACTTTTTAGAACTACTGAAAAGATTAGAAATAGTTGACCCTTGAACAAATTGGGGGTTAGGGACACTGACCCCATGCATGGTCAAAAATCCATGTATAACTTTTGACTCTCCAAAACTTAACTACAGCCCTTAGGAGAGACCACAGTTACTCATAGAATATTTAATTACCAATTTATTTTTAATTTTTATTCAATTTTAAAAAATTGAATTGGCTGTTACTAATAGCCTACTGTTGAACAAAAGCCTTACCGATACATAGTAGATTAACACGTATTTTGTATATTATATGTATTATATATGAATTCTTATAATAAGTAAACTAGAGAAAAGAAAATGTTATTAAAATCATAAGGAAGGGAAAATACACTTACAATACTCTATTTATCAAAAAAATCCACATATAAGTGGACCTGTGTAGTTCAAACCGATGTTGTTTAAGAGTCAACTGTAAAACGTAATATGTTTAACATAGTACCTAGCACATAGTGGGCACTTAACAAGTAGAAACTAATTATTATTATTATTGTTTTAAATGACATTCCTTTAATCCAGCTTGTACTTTGACATACATGTTCTGACCTTGGCTTTTATTGTTTTTGACAGGTTTATTGAGGTATAATTTACATACCATACAATTCATGGTATAAATGTATATACCATACATTTCTAGTATAATTCAGTGTTTTCTAGTATGTTCACAGGGTTTTGGAGCCATCATCTCAATATAATTTTAGGACCTTCTTGTCTCCCCAAAAAGAAACCCCAAACCCATTAGCAGTCAATCCCCATTCCCTACTCTGCAACCCTAGTGCTAGGCAACCACTAACTATGTTTCTATTGATTGGCCTGTTCTGGGCATTTTATATAAATAGAATTATACAATATGTGGCCTTTTGTGACTGGCTTCTTTCACTTTAGCATAGAATTTTCAGGATTTATCCATATCGTAGCATGTATCAATAGCTCATTCCTTTTTTTGATGAATAATATTGTATGGATATATACCACATTTTATTTTTAATTTCTATTCAATTTTTAAAAATTGAAGTAAAATTAGGGCGCCTGGGTGGCTCAGATGGTTAAGCGTCTGCCTTCGGCTCAGGTCATGATCCCAGGGTCCTGGGATCGAGTCCCGCATCGGGCTCCTTGCTCAGCAGGGAGTCTGCTTCTCCCTCTCCCTCTGCCTCTTCCCCTGCTTGTTCTCTCTCTGTCTCTCCCGCAAATGAATAAATAAAAATCTTTAAAAAAAAAATTGAAGTAAAATTAACATACAATGCTATATTAGTTTCAGGTGTACAACATATTTATTCAAAAATTCTATGCAATACTCTGCTCACCATGATAAGTATAATTACCATTTGTCATCATACAATGTTATTGTAATATTATTGATTCCTTATGCTGTACTTTTCATCTCCATGACTTATTTTATAGCTGGAAGTTTGTGCCTCTTAATCTTTACCTATTTCACTCTCCCTCATTTTATTTATTCATTCATCAACTGATAGACATTTGTGTGGCTTTCACTTTTTGACTGTTATGAATAATGCTGCTGTGAAAATACGTCTTCATTTTCCCGGGTATATACCTAGGAGTGAAATTGCTGGTCATATGGTAGTTCTATGTTAATGTTTTGAAGAACTGTCCTTGGATGTTTTTTAACCACTCTTTTCTCTTTGATTTCATGGTCTCCTGTTTTCTGTCAGCCTTCTTCACTGTTAGTTACCAGTAGCTTGCTGAACTATTTTTTTTTTTTAAAGATTTTATTTATTTGACAGAGACACAGTGAGAGAGGACACACAAGCAGGGGGAGTGGGAGAGGGAGAAGCGGGCTTCCTGCGGAGCAGATACGGGGCTCGATTCCAGGACCCTGGGATCATGACCTGAGCCGAAGGCAGACACTTAAGGACTGAGCCACCCAGGCGCCCCTTGCTGAACTGTTTTTGATTACATTCTTTTACTGTTTAGCCATATCCCATCTTGCTTAAAGAGATAATGTCATTGCAAATGAATCTCTTTTTCTATACATATATCACCTATCCATGAGATGTTCTTTTCCATTTCGTCACCTTTTTTTTATCTGTTATTTCTCTCTGATTGAAAATGTTTTTTTTAAAGATTTTTATTTATTTATTATTTGACAGGGAGAGAGAGAGAGACAGTGAGAGAGCGAACACAAACAGGGGGAGTGGGAGAAGGAGAAGCAGGCTTCCCACCCAGCAGGAAGCCTGATATGGGGCTCTATCCCAGGACCCTGGGATCATGACCTGAGCCAAAGACGGACGCTTAACGACTGAGCCACCCAGGTGCCCCTTGAAAATGGTTGTGTTGTTGTTTTTAAAGATTTTATTTATTTATTTGACAGAGAGAGACACAGAGAGGGAACACAAGCAGGGGGGAGTGGGAGAGAGAGAAGCAGGCTTCCCACTGAGCAGGGAGCCTGATGTGGGGCTCAATCCCAGGACCCTGGGATCATGACCTGAGCTGAAGGCAGACGCTTGACGACTGAGCCACGCAGGTGCCCCGAAAATGGTTTTAAGAGATAAAAGTTCAAATAAAATTCCACTGAAATTTGACCCATGCCTTGGTATGTTATACCTGGTGATGAAAACTCAAAATCTGTGATAAGAGGAGAGATCTTCAAACAGGTCTTTAATACAGTGATACTAAAAGTATGAGGCAGGCTAAATTACTCCATTGGTACTTGAAATGCTTAACAACAGGGGCACTTTTTTTTTTTAAGATTATTTATTTGAGAGAGAGTGAGTGAGAGAGACAGCACATGAGCAGAGGCAGAGGGAGAGGAAGAGAGAGAAGCAGACCTTGCTGAGCAGGGAACCCAACCAGGACCCTGGGATCATGACCTGAGCTGAAGGCAGACATCTAACTGACTGAGCCACCCTGGTGCCCCACAACAGGGGCTTTTTAAAGAAAAAGAATATAAAATTATGAATACAAAATTAGAGATGAAAACAAATAGAGTGAGAAAATAAATTACAACAAATTACATATTTTTAGAAGTTGAAAAATAGTACAAATGTCATAAAATTCAGAAAAATAGCATAACATTTTTGATTTTTTTCCTATTTTTTTGGCTTCATACTCTTCTAGAGATTTTCATATTATGGCTTTGAAATATCACTTGGCCTTGGCAGGGGCCAGTTTAAATGAGGGCCCTGAAGCTTAAGCTTCTTTAGTTTTACGGTAAATCTCGCTCTGCATAGTAAGTAATATTAAGGTATTAACCGAGAGGTTGAAATATGCCTTTTCTGTGTTCTAATCATTGATTGCAGTTGTTTCTTATAAATTATTTGTGAATCATTGTTTTTTGGACTTAATGTTCAATTATACTTTTTTTTGTGTACATTTCTATATCTTTCAGGAGTGTGCGGTACTAATTAGTCATCTTTGATTGCAAAAGGCTTTTTTTTTTTTTAACACCTCCCTCCTACCCCAAATGCAGGTATCTTTCTTTCGCAAAAAGTTTGTTAGTATTAGTGTGGGGATAAAAAACAAGCCAAGCCTGAGTTTGATATAGCCATATAATTTTCAGCCTGAGATGTCTCTTCTGTTCAGTTTCAGACTGAATAGTCTATTTTTTCAGGCCCTCAGTACATTTACTCTTTCATGTCAACTTTAATCTTATTTATCTCTTCTTTTGGTATTAGTGCAGATCAAGTACAGTATTAAAAGACTCTATACTCTGCAAGTCACTTAGAAGTAAACTTGCTCCATGACAGTATAACCTTATTATCATTAATATTTTTGGCCATTTAGGTTTTTGGAATGACTTTCTGGAGGTCAGTGGTTTACAGATAGCACAGACAAATATGAAAAGTTAGTACAGTAGAAGAACTAATGCTTTTTTTCCAAGGCACATACTCTTGTTTTATACATAAAAGTTTAAACATTTTGTTTGATTTTTAATCTCAATTGATAATTTAAATATGGAGAGCACATAGGGTATATGGTCAATAATAATAACTTTGTATTGTGATGTTAACTAGACTTATTGTGGGGATCATTTTATAATGTGTAAAAATATCAAATTGTGTTGCACATCTGAAACTAATAGGGTATTGTATGTCAATTGTAATTCAATAAAAAATAAATATTGAGAGCATAATACTGTTAGATTTTTTCAAAAGTTTTTATTTAAATTCTAGTTGGTTAACATATAGTGTAATACTGGTTTCAGGAATAGAATTTAGTGATTCATCACTATATGTAAAACCCAGTGCTCATCACAAGTGTACTCCTTAATACCTATCACCCATTTGTTAGTCCATTCTCTGCCCACCTCCCCTCCAGCAACCCTGTTTGTTCTCTATAGTTAAGAGTCTCTTAAGGTTTGCCTCTGTCTCTCTTTTTTTTTCCCCTTCCCCTATGTTCATCTGTTTTGTTTCTTAAATTCCACATATGAGTAAAATCATATGGCATTTGTCTTTTTCTGACTGACTGACTTCGCTTCGCATACGGTTAGATTTTGAAGCTGAGAATATTTTGTATATTTAGTTTGTATATAGTTGTGTATTTATTTATATATTTAAGTTTTGAAGCACCACTATGTCTTCTAATCCAAATTTAATTATAGGTCTGATAATTTACTTCTTAGTGCATTATTTTGCATACTATACTGTATTTTAAACATTCGGTTTAATATTTCAAAAAAGAAAATGATTTCCAAATCACATTGAAAAGTGTCTGATAATGTGTCCCAGTGAATATTTGAACTTTGTTTTGTCTTTCATATATATATTTTTACATTTGAGCTTGAATCAATAAAAAGCAACATCAGGAAAGCATTTGGGATCAAAACATATTTGCTGTATTCATTGTATTTTGATGTTGAATAAATGGCAACATTTGTCTTTGAGTCTGTCTTGTTCTGTTCAAAAAACAGAAAGGGAAGAGGGAAAGAAATAAGATTAATTGCGTATACTTGCGCTAAGTACTTCACTTAGTATTCTTACAGCAGTCCCATGAGCTCGATCCCATGACCCTGGGATCATGACCTGAGTGGAAGGCAAACTCAACCAACTGAGCCACCCAGGCACCCCTTCACTTGGTATTCATACAGCAGTCCCACAAGTCCGGTGATGTGTCCTCATCATATGTCAGGGGATGTATGATATCAATAATTATTATTATTGGTTATATCAATTATTACTGGTTAAGGTAATATCTGCCAGATTTCTCCACTGTAAAGTTACTATTTTTTTGCTTTCCATATTCTAAGAAGCAAGTCACTGAGTCCAGCCTACATTCAAGGTGGAGGGAATCAAACCCCATCTCCTGGAGGGGAGAGTATGCAAGAATTTATGGATATATGTTAAAACCACCACAGTAATTAATAAATATTTTGGGGGAAATACTTTGAAGCTGTGCAAATTTCATGTTTCTTAAAGTTTCCACAGATTGATTGTTCTCTCTCTTTTTTTTTTCCACAGATTGATTTTTATCTTTGTCAGGGATCTTGCCTGAAGTAGTTATTACTATGGTGTTCTAATGATAATTTTCTATTTTTGGAGGGCTTTTTAAAACCAATTACTGGGGAGCTCCTGAGTGGCTCAGTCAGTTAAGCATCTGATGCTGGTTTTGGCTCAGGTCATGATCTCAGGGTCCTGGGGTTGAGTCCCACATGGGGCTCTGCACTCAGCATGAAGTAGGCTTGGCATTCTCTTTCTCCCTCTCCTTTAGTCCTTCCCCTTCTTGCAAGCATGCGCGCTCTGTCTCTCTCAAATAAATAAATCTTAAAATAAACAAACACAAAACCAATTACTGGGACTTATCCCCAGAGTTTCTAATTTAGTAGATCTTAAGTGGGGCCTGAGAATTTGCATTTCTAACAAGTCCCCAGTGATGCCAATGATGCTGGTCTGGGGATATGGGAACCACTGATTAGAATGTTATCTTAATCTCAGGGAGTTTCCTCACATCCTTTCCCAGTTAATTCCTGCCTACTCAGCCTTCAGGAGCAACCACTGTTCTGATTTTTATGTAATTACATTATAAACATACTGAATCTATTTAGGAAAGCTCTACTTAAGAAAATTCAAATTTTAAAAAAGCTAAATATAGGGAGAATTGATTCTTATCAAAAAAGTATTCCTTTTTGGAAAACAAGGACGGGAAGATTAAGGGGAGATAGTCAGTAGGCATTTCTAAGGTCAGCCTCACTTCTCCAGTCTTGTCTTTCCTGTTTCACTTGTTTTTATAATGGCGATGATATTCTTCCCTTTCCCAGACTTAATATTTTACTTTTTTATATCCTTCATCCATCATATTCTCTTTTTTGTCATCAAGTTCTGTTATGTCTTTCATTTTAATATGTCTTGGGTTTGTCCTTTCATTTTCATTCATTTTTTTATTTTTTTATGTTTTTTTTATTTATTTATTCATGAAAGTCAGAGAGAGAGAGAGAGAGGCAGAGGCAGAGGGAGAAGCAGGCTCCCCGCCTAGCAGGGAGCCCAATGCGGGACTCGATCCCAGGACCCTGGGATCATGACCTGAGCCGAAGGCAGACACTTAACCATCTGAGCCACCCAGGCGCCCCTTTTCATTTTCATTCTTGCTGACAGAGCACTAACCCAGACCAGGGCTAAATTGGTGCATTAACTTCTTTTTATATATAAACTTATATTTTAGGACAGTTTTAGATTTACAGGATTATTGTGAAGATTGTACAGTGTTCCTGTATACCCAATACCTAGTTTTACTTATTAATATCTTAGTATGGTACATTTGTTAAAATTATTAAACCAATATCGATACATTAGTATTATTTTTTAAAGATTTTATTTATTTATTTGAGAGAGAGAGCACGAGTGTTGGGGGGGACAGAGGGGGAGGGAGAGGGAGGGGGAAAGAATCTCAAGCAGACTCTGTGCTTAGTACAGAGCCCAACTGGGGGCTCCCTCTCACCACCCCAGATCGTGACCTGTGCTAGAACCAAGAGTCGGTCGCTTAACCAACTGAGCCACCCAGGTGCTCCCAAATTTTTTAAAAAGATTTATTTATTATTTTAGAAAGAGCATGCATGGGTGGGGGGGAGGGGCAGGGGGAGAGGGAGAGAGAGAATCTCAAGTGGACTGCACTAAGTGCGGAGCTGAACGTGGGGCTCAATGTCACGAGCCTGAGATCATGACCTGAGCTGAAATCAAGAGTCACCACTTAACTGAGCCACCCAGGTGCCGCAATGCATTATTAACAAGTCCAACTTTATTCAGATTTCTCCAGTTTTTTTCCGAATGTCCTTCTTTCTATTCTAGGATCCACCCAAGATACCTCATTGCATTTAGTAGCCAGCCATGTCTCCTTAGGCTCCTCGTCTTGGTTGTGACAGTTTCTCAGACTTTTCTTATTTTTGATGACCTTGACAGTTCTGGGGATTACTGGTCAGATATTTTGCACTTGTAGAATGTACCTCCGTTGGGATTTGTCTATGTTTTTCTCATAATTGGACTTGGATAATGTGGTTTTCAGGAGAAACTGCAGATGTAAGGTGCCTTCTCATTGCATTCTAACAAGAATATGTACTATCACATGACTTTTCGCTGTTGATGTTAAACTTGAGTTTGACTTGAGGTAGTTTGTCAGGTTTCTCCACTCTAAAATTTCTCTTTCTTTCCCCTTCCTTTCCATACTGCAGTGTTTGAAAGAAAGTCACAATCCACAGCCTGCACTTAGGGAGTGAAAAGTTATGCTTTTCCTCCTTGGGGGCAAAGTATCTACCTCAGTTACTTCTGTTCTCCTCCAGTTATCTATTCAACCATTTATTTATATTGTATAAATATATTCGTACTGATGTGGGTATTTATTTATATTTTGGGTTATAATTTAATACTACTTTATTTTGTTGTTTAATTATTCCAGCTTTGGCCATTGAGAGTTCTTCCAGTTAGCCTCTAGGTTTCTTTGACATCCTCTTGGTGGGGGTGGGGGTGGGGGGGTGGGAGTGAGAGAGAGGGAGAGAGCAAGCAAGTTTTAACACTTTCTTACTTTCTGGCATTATAGGGTCTTCCATGTTTATGTAGCATATTTCCTGTCCCAGTTTTGGAATCAGTAATTTCTCCAAGGAGCGCTGGTTCCTTTTATTGGAGAGTAGTGTTAGAACCAAGATCTGTACATTAACAGTTTAGTTGATCTTATTGCCTTTAGTCTTTTTCCTTCCCAATTTGTCCTGCCATATTTATCTTCCTCTAATAGAGCTTCAGTGGCATAATTTCTATCCTTAAGAATTACTGTAGCTCAGTACTGCTTATCTGATCAGATATCCTTAGTTTATCTTTTATGGCCTTACCTAATTTCTCTCATTGTTAAATTGTTTATCTCTCATTTCCTTCTTACGCTGTTCTAGCCTTGGCATGATTTGCTTTTCTTCTCTAACCCTTCAAGTCTAATTCCCACTTTCCTTATTCTTCTCTTTGGGTTCTTTAGGTTTATGAATGGTTAGACTTGTATGTTTGTCATATCTGATAATTAATAGTCAAAATTAGAACTCAAATCTCCAGAAGAAGTTCCAGACATCACTTGGCCCACGTTTTCATTTAGAGATAAGGAAAGTGTGGCCCCCAAACCTGGAGTGACTTTGAACACTTCATGGCAGAGATAGAACTTGATCCTTGGCATTTTCTCACTTTGTATAGTATTCTTTTCACCATGTGCAACTGCTTCTCCCATTTCTGTATCCTGTTTTTAAAAAATTGAGATATAATTTACATACCATAAAATTTACCATTTAAAATGTATAATTCAAAAAATATAATTTAGCACATTTTAGTATTCATATCATTATTATTTAATTCCAAAATATTTTCGTTACCCCAACAAGAAAACTCTTACACATTAATAGTCACTCCCTATTTCCCTCACCCCCAGCCTTTGGCAACCATTATTTTACTTTCTCTCTCTTTGGATTTGCATATTCTGGATGCCTTGTATAAGTGGAATCATATAATATGTGGCTTTTGTGTCTTTTACTTAGCATAATGTTTTCAGAGTTCATTCATGTGGTATTTGTATCAGTACTTCATTCCTTTTTATTGCTGAATAATAGTCCACCATATGGGCATACTATATTTTGTTTATCCATTCGTTGATGGATAGTGTCTTGCTTGTACTTTCTGACTATTATGAATAATGCTGCTATGAATATTGATGTACAAGTTTTTGTTTGAAAACCTGTTTTCAGTTCTCTTGGGTATATACCTAGGAGTGAAATTGCTGGGTCATATAGTAATTCTATGTTTAACTTTTTGAAGAATTGCTGTACTGGTTTCCACAGTGGCTACACCATTTTTTACATTTGTACCAGCAACATATGAGGGTACCAGTTCTTTACACCAACAGTTGTTATTTTTCTTTAAAAAAAAATTAAAGCCATCTTAGTGGGTGTGAAATGGTATATCATTGTGGTTTTGATTTGCATTTTCGTAATGACTAGTGATGTCGAACATCTTCTAGTGTACTTATTAGCTATTTGTATATCCTCTGTTGAAATGTCTTTTCAAGTCCTTTGCCTATTTTTTAATTGGATTGTCTTTTTATTATTGAGTTATAAGAGTTCTTTATATATTCAGTAGACCAGACCGTTATCAGATACGATTTGCAAATATTTTCTCCCATTCTGTGAGTTGTCTTTTCACTTACTTGTTGGTGTTCTAGGAAGCACAAAAGTTTTTAATTTTGGTGAAGTTCAGTTTATCAGAATTTTTTAGGTTGCTTGTGCTTTTGGTGACAAAACTAAGAAACGGTTGCTTTATCTAAGGTTATGAATATTTATTCTTATGATTTCTTCTAAGAGTTTTGTAGTTTTAGCTCTAATATTCATATCTTTGATCCATTTTGAGTTAATATTTTATTTTATTTATTTTTTTTATTTTTTAATTTTTTTATTGTTACGTTAATCACCATATATTACATCATTAGTTTTTGGTGCAGTGTTCCATGATTCATTGTTTGTTCATAACACCCAGTGCTCCATGCAAAACGTGCCCTCCTCAATACCCATCACCAGGATAACCCATCCCCCTACCCCCCTCCCCTCTAGAACCCTCAGTTTGTTTTTCAGAGTCCATCATCTCTCATGGTTCGTCTCCCCCTCTGACATACTCCCCTTTTCTTCCTCTCCTGTTATCTTCTTCTTTTTCTTTTTTCTTAAAATATGTTGCGTTATTTGTTTCAGAGTACAGATCTGTGATTCAACAGTCTTGCACAATTCACAGTGCTCACCGTAGCACATACCCTCCCCAATGTCTATCACCCAGCCATCCCATCCCTCCCACCCCCAACCACTCCAGTAACACTCAGTTTGTTTCCTGAGATTAAGAATTCCTCATATCAGTGAGGTCATGTGATACATGTCTTTCTCTGATTGACTTATTTCACTCAGCATAACACCCTCCAGTTCCATCCACGTCGTTGCAAATGGCAAGATCTCATTCCTTTTGATGGCTGCATAATATTCCATTGTGTATATATACCACTTCTTCTTTATCCATTCATCTGTCGATGGGCATCTTGGCTCTTTCCACAGTTTGGCTATTGTGGACATTGCTGCTATAAACATTGGGGTACACGTACCCCTTCGGGTCCCTACATTTGTATCTTTGTGGTAAATACCCAG
>NW_027397080.1:15088298-15347306 GCF_003265705.2 Callorhinus ursinus | reverse complement strand
CGGCCTGTGATCGAGCGTTGCTATCTCTGGCACCCGACCCCGCACGGAGTCTCCAAACCCAGCAGATCCCTGCAGTGCGTTCCCGCACCGCTCCTCCCCGGGAAGGAAGGGGAGTCTCCCCGGATCTGCTGCTTGTTGGGTCCCTGCTGGGGGAGCCGTGCCCCGACTGGGCCGCAGATCACAGTTTATGGCAACCCCGAGCTGAGAGCCCACGACTCTGCTCCGTCTCTGCAGCCGGCTTCCCCGCTCTGATACCTGGGAGCTCTGGCGCACTCAGGCACCCCGGTCTCTCCGTGACCCCAAGGGTCCTGAGACCACACTGTCCCGGGAGGATTCCACCCCCCGCTTAGCCACTGCAGCGACGTCCCTCCGCCGAGACAACTTCTAAAAGGTCCGATTTTGTGCTCCGGGGCTCTATCACTTGCCAGAAGCGGCTGGCGGAGGCCCCTCCCCCGCCGTCTATCCTCCCGAATATCGCCTCGGATTCACTTCTCCGCACGCCCTACCTTCCAGTAAGTGGTCGCTTCTCTGTTCAGAGAGTTGTTGCTACTCTCCTGTTCGATCTCCTGTTGAGTTCGTAGGTGTTCAGAATGGTTTGATCCCTATTCAGCTGAATTCCTGAGACCAGATGAAATCTAGGTCTCCTACTCCTCCGCCATCTTGCTCCGCCCCCCCGAGTTAATATTTTATATGGTATGAGGCAGGGGTCCAAATTCATTCTTTTGCATGTGGCTACCCAATTGTCCCAGCATCATTTGTTGTAAAGACTTTTCTTTCCTTCACTGAATTATCTTGGCACCCTTGTTGAAAACCAATTTGGCATAGATGTATGGGTTTATTTATGGACTCTCTATTTTATTCCATTGATCTACAAGTGTGTCCTTATGCCAGTAACCACAGTGTCTTGATTACTGTAGCTTTGTAGTAAGCTATGAGTCCCTTACTTTTCAAGATTGTTTTTGCTGTCCCTTGCATTTCCATATGAATTTTAGGATCAGCTTGCCCATTTCTGTAAAAAAAGAAGTTGGGATTTTTTTTTAAGATTTTATTCATTTGAAACAGAGAGATAGAGAGAGAGAGTGAGAGCATGAGCAGGGGAGAGGCAGAGGGCGAGGGAGAAGCAGGCTCCCCACGGAGTTAGGAGCCAGACGTGCGTGGGGCTCAATCCCAGGATCCTGGGATCATGACCTGAGCTGAAGACAGATGCTTAACCATCTGAGCCAACCAGGCGCCCCAAGGAAGTTGGGATTTTGATAGCAACTGTATTGAACCTGTAGATCATTTTAGGGAATATTGCCATCTTAACATTGTTTATTAAGTGTTGTAATCCATGAACATGGGATGCCTTTCCATTTATTTAGGTCTCTAATTCTTTCATTGATGTGTTGTAGTTTTTAGTACAAGTCTTAGACTTTTTTGGTTAAATTTATTCCTAAGTATTGCATTCTTTTTGATGCTATTATAAATGGAATTATTTTCCTAATTTAATTTTCAGATTGTTTATTGCTGATGTATAGAAATACAGTTGATTTTTTTTTAAGTAAGCTCTACACCCAATGTGGGACTTGAACTCGCGACCCTGAGATAAGCGTCTCATGCTCTACTGACTGAGCCAGCCAGGCCCCCCAATACAACTAATTTTTTTTTTAAGATTTACTTATTTATTTTAGAGAGAGAGAGAGACAACATGAGCATGGGGAGGGGCATGAGCATGGGGAGGGAGAGAAGCAGACTCCCTGCTGAGCATGGAGCCTGATGTGGGGCTTGATCTTACGAATCTGAGATCAAGACCTGAGCCAAAACTTCCTGTTGTTCCACATTATCCCCAGTATTTAGTACTGTTAGTGTTCTGGATTTTGGCCATTCTAATAGGTAGGTAGTGGCATCTCATTATTGTTTTAATTTGTATTTCCCTGGTGACATGACGTGGACCATCTTTTCATTTGCTTACTTGCCATCTACGTATCTTCTTTGGTCAGGTTATGTATTTGGGCCTTCTGCTTATTTTTTAATTTATTTTTTAAGTAAGGTCTATGCCCAGTGTGGGACTTGAATTCACTACCTGGAGATCAAGAGCCACACAGGCAACCCTCTTCTACTTATGTTTTAAATGGATTATTTGTTTTCTTTTATTGTTGAGTTTTAAGAGTTCTTTCTGTATTTTGGATGACAGTCCTTTATCAGATAGGTTTTTTGCAAATATTTTCTCTCAACCTGTGGCTTGTCTTTTCATTTTCTTGATAGTGTTTTTCATAGAGCAGAAAATTTTAATTTTAATGAAATCTGGCTTATCTGTTCTTTCTTTCAGAGATTGTGCTGTAAATGCTTTTTAAGACCTTAATATTTTTCTTGTATTTTTGAATCAAAAGGCCTCATATCAGTTATCTATTGTTACACAATTAATTGCCTCAAAACTTAGTGACTTAAAATAGTAACTATTTTACTGTTCATGATTCCATGGGCCAGGAATTTGGGCAAGGCTCTGTGACAATGGCTTGTTTCTGCTCCATATGGTATGGACTAGTGCAGCTTTTCCTACTTCATGTGGTGTAAGTTACTGAGGCTGGGCGGGAGCTGAAGGATGAAGATAGCTTTACCTTCATGTCTGGTGGTACAACTGGGACAGCTGAATCATTCAGAGACTGGCTGGGAAGACTGGGCCTCATTTTGTGACTTTAACATTTTGTAGGAGGAATTGTTAGTGGCTATCTTTTTTTTTTTTTAGATTTTTATTGTTATGTTAATCACCATATATTACATAATTTGTTTTGGTGTACTGTTCCATGATTCATTGTTTGTTCATAACACCCAGTGCTCCATGCAGAATGTGCCCTCCTCAATACCCATCACCAGGCTAACCCATCCCTCCACCCTCCTCCCCTCCAGAAACCTCAGTTTGTTTTTCAGAGTCCATCATCTCTCCTGGTTCGTCTCCCCCTCTGACTTACTCCCCTTCATTCTTCCTCTCCTGCTATCTTCTTCTTTTTCTTTTTTTTAAAATATGTTGCGTTATTTGTTTCAGAAGTACAGATCTGTGATTCAACAGTCTTACACAATTCACAGCGCTCACCATAGCACATATCTTCCCCAATGTCCATCACCCAGCCGCCCCATCCCTCCCACCCCCGACCACTCCAGCAACCCTCAGTTTGTTCCTGAGATTAAGAATTCCTTGTTAGTGGCTATCTTCGTAGCCCAATTACCATAGCTCTTTTTTTTTTTTTAAGATTTTATTTATTTATTTGAGAGATAGAAAGCACCAGAGGGAAGAGGGTCAGAGGGAGAAGCAGACTCCCTGCTGAGCAGGGAGCCCGATGCGGGACTGAATCCCGGGACTCCAGGATCATGACCTGAGCCGAAGGCAGTCGCTTAACCAACTGAGCCACCCAGGCGCCCTACCATAGCTCTTAAATAAATGTTAAATTAGATGGAGAATTTTAATCTTGAATTTAAACTGCTGTTTTCTGTTTTGGATGTTAATTTCAGAATAATTATTGGAAGCACCCTGATGAAACTTAGGCAACTGACATTAAAATATATCATCTGGGAAATGACTGAAATAACTAGTTTTGATGTTAGGTTTGGTTGGTTCAAAGACTAGTGTTTTTTGGGGATGCCTGGGTGACTCAGTTGGTAAAGTGTCTGCCTTCAGCTCAGGTCACGATCCCAGGGTCCTGGAATCAAGGCCCGCATTGGCTCCTTGCTCATTGGGGAGGCTGCTTCTCCCTCTGCCCTGCCGCTCCCCCTGCTTGTGCTCTCTCTCCCTCTCTCTCTGACAAATAAATAGAATCTTTAAAAAAAAAAAAAAGATTAGTTTTTTTTTTTTTTAATCAAGTCTTGGGGAAACCGTTCTAGTCTGGTTACAATTACGTCTGATTTTGAGATGAGTTTTTCTAGTCTTAAGTTGGGAAACCAAAATATCCAGAGACTGCCTGCACGTTGTATAACCAAAGAAAATGTTTACAAGGGTCTGACATGTGTTATGCCAGGAAATACGTATTAGGATATTCAATGTGTTGCTTGATAAGAAAATGAAAGCATGACTTTTACTTTTCTTACTGGGGACTTTTCATGTCTGCAGGTCTTAATCAGTTACTCATTACCCTGAGGTATGGGATATGAAAAGCTCATAGAAAATCACTAGGTGGTGATTTTGGCCTTCAGTATGTATTTTGCAGTGTGTGACCAGATTATCATAACGTTTAGTGTGGAGTCAAATATTGAGGAAGAATGAGTTGTAGGTAGTTATAGGCAGATTTTATTAGATGAGTGTTCTTTGGAGGAACTGTTTTAAATGAGTTTATACTGAGTTATAAGAAATGCTTGTCAAAAATTACCTAAGCTGTGGGTGCCTGGGTGGCTCAGTTGGTTAAGCGACTGCCTTCGGCTCAGGTCATGATCCTGGAGTCCTGGGATCTAGTCCCACATGGGGCTCCCTGCTCAGCAGGGAGTCTGCTTCTCCCTCTGACCCTCTTCCCTCTCGTGCTCTCTCTCATTCTCTCTCTCTCAAATAAATAAATAAAATCTTTAAAAAAAATTACCTAAGCTGTGGTATTAATTTATCAGCAGAGTTTTTCTGCAAAGAAGATCCATAGAAATAAATGACGTAAAATGCCTTTTCCTCCTCATTTTAAAAGTAATAATTGTGGAGTTTTAGAAAAGTTGGGAAAGTATAAAGACAGAACTAAAAATTACCCATAATCTTATTAAATAATGATAATACTATAAACATTTTGGTAGTATTTCTCTCTGACCTTTTATATTTTTCATTTGATGAGGTAATATGAAGCTTTATGGATTTCATAGCTCCGACCCCTCCCTCTGATTTTATTGGGAAATCTTACTTTGTTCTTCTAGTTCTAATAGGAACTAGACAATAGGAAACTCAGTTTATTGGAAGAAAAGAGAAAAGAAAAAGTTCCTCTTCTACTTACATACTAGGAGTACGGGTTTTAACCCTGGTCATTGGAACAAACAAACAAATGAAATCTGATGTTCGTTTGGCAAAAGCTTTCAATAATAAGTTTCTTTGAGTCTAAGGAAAGATTTCAAAACTAATTTGAAAAACCGGAATTCAGTTTTATTTATAAATCTATAAATTTGGAGGAAATAAAAAATAGTTCCTGCTAGTGATGATATGAATTAAATTAGATCTGATTATGCTCTAATTGACTTAATTGACCACACTGTCTCTCTAGTTACTTGGTTAGTTATCTTGTGATAATCACATTCAGACAATTCTTAGATAATATGTGTTCCTAAAGAGAACTGCACCTGGGACATAAGACTTCTTTTTTAAATTTAAAATTTTATTTTATTTTATTATTATTTTTAAAAGATTTTTATTTATTTATTTGACAGAGAGAGACACAGCAAGAGCGGGAACACAAGCAGGGGGAGTGGGAGAGGGAGAAGCAGGCTTCCCGCTGAGCAGGAAGCCCGATGTAGGGCTCCATCCCAGGATCCTGGGATCATGACCTGAGCCTAAGGCAGATGCTTAACAACTGAGCCACCCAGGCACGCTAAGCTGATGATTTTCAAAGGGGCTATATCTCCAACCCAAAATATTGTTAGTGAGAGTAGATCTAAGAAGGTATCTTTTACACTGTGACATACCATCACTTTAAAGGAAGAAAAGGACTTTCGTAACTCTGAAAGAAGAAAGGGAATGTACTAAGTATAGATTTTTAGTGTTTCTTTTTTTTCTTTTATTTCCTTTAAGTTAGAAAACGAGCTAAAGCTATTGGATTGTTGTGCATTGTGAAGTTATCATTAGAATACTATATGTTAACAGCAGAATATCACCCATTTTAAAAATTTTCTGTTTTAGTGGAGTTCCTTAAGTAGATTTGGCAACAAAATTAGAAAATAAATTTACTTCAATGATACAAATCTTGTTGGGCAGACTGAATTAGATTGACAACTAAAATTAGTCAAGATTTGCCAAAAATATTATAGTAGTACTACTTAATGTAATCTAATTTTGCAAGATAGCCTCAGGCTGCTGTTATACTTATGAATCAGTCAGAATGTCCTGACTGTGACAGGAGAATGAACATCGTATGGTATATGGAAAATCTTTTTTTTTTTTTACAAAACATTTTACAAAATGTATACAAAGCAATTTCAAGTGAGACATATTATACAAATAAAGGTATTTAAGCAAATAAAGCCCACACCATGGTGAGTGATGCATTCTCTACAAGTCAATTCAGTCTGTAAGGCCTCCATAATCTAACAAAATCTACTAAATTCCTAAGAGCTAAAATAGTTCTTTTTCATAATTGCCAGTTTAAAATTTGCTTTATCTTTAGGCAGTACTTAAGGACGCAGAAAATCAAGTGCTTAATAAATGCACATTTTGGAAAATCTATTTTTGAAGAACATGAGTTTATATCTTTCAAATAGATATTGTGACTGAATATAAGAATAAATATGGCACTGACACAGATTTGGGTTGTTGATAATGGGTAATATTTTATTCCTTTAGTAAATGTTTGTTGTTTTTTTACTAATAGTTTTAATACTTTCATGACTGAAAAGAATCTTAAAATTTATCTATTTCAACTTCTTATTCAAAATAGCAATCTCCTCTGCTATCTCACCTGTTCATAGCCCGTTGGAGTGGAACTTGGCAAAATGTGGCCATAAACAATTCAGGATAATAAGGCATGATGTGAAAATTTTGGATATTTGATATTTTATTTTTTAAAAATGTTTTATTTATTTATTTGATAGAGCGAGAGAGCACAAGTAGGGGGAGTGGCAGAGGGAGAGGGAAAAGCAGGCTCTCTTCTGAGCAGGGAGCCCAGTGCGGGCTCGATCCCAGAATTCTGGGATCATGACCTGAGCTGAAAGCAGACTTAGCCACTGACTGAGCCACCCAGGCACCCCGATATTTGATATTTTAGAGCCCACTTTTATTTTGGTTTGTTGATTTACACTAGATGAAATTTTGGGATTTGTGAAATGTGTGAATAATTGCAACTTGACTAATAAATTCTTGATTAGAATTTCACTTGCAAGTAGTGACTCCATTTATCATCTCATTAAGGTAGCAACTGCATTTTGTTTCACACCTATACTCCCTCCTCTCTCTCTCTAATATTCATAACTTTGACCAATAAAAATCAAGTAATGAAGAAGATGGCTCTCTGGTTTAAATCTCGGAGGGCTGTTCTAGGTTTGCTGACCTACTTCATGCTCTTTGTTGTGTTAAAGACATTTACAGGGGCAAACAGAGTGTAGGAACTACTTCAAGTATTTTATGTTTTTAATGTGGAATGATTAGTAAACTCATACAAAAGGAGAGGCAGAGAAGCCTACATCACTGTTGAAAGGAAGGATCCTGTGTATGGAGAGAGTATGCAGAGTTTGGTAGGACAACAAAATGTGAGGCAAGGGAGAGTACATAATTATTCAGGAATGGGAATGGAGCAGCTGTGGGTATGTGCAAATGGGAAGGCCAGATTAATTGGTAAGTATAACTTTAAATTCTTTGCTTAATTATGAATCTTAAATAGGCCTCTTAATCCCTCAAGGATGAATGGATTTATTTTTGTTAGATACAGCTAAGGACTCTTCCAGTGTTTGGATGTCATTAAAAATATAGTTATTTTGGATATGCCACAGAACAGGTTGGACATACTAGTATTTAATTTTAGGGTATTTCATATTAATCTTAATTAGCTAAACTGTTTCAGTTATTTTAACCACTGATTAGAATGTAATTTGATTTGCTACAAATTGAAGTTATTTAGTAATTACATATGTGATTTTTCATGTTTTCTTAAAACATTCTTTTGATTTGTTATAAAAATACTTGTGGAAATTACCACAGCTTAGGCTTTATACGATTCATGCTGTGAAATTTTATTTTATATATCTCAAATCATGTGGAAATTTTGTTTCTTCAAGAGAAATTTGACACATACTCTGAGAGAAAACAAAGCAAATCAGCAGTTCTTGGAAAACTGCTAAGGATAGTACTGTATTTACTTGCGCTAAGTGGTGAGATTGGTTATTGCAACTCTGAAGCCACAACTATTTAAGTGCAGCAAGAATGGAATGTCTTTGAATGATTTAAATCAACACTTGGTATCCTTTCACACTATTTTTATATGCTTATCATGTGGCATTTGATATATTAAAAGAATACATGAAACATAAAATGTAATGTAGGTAATAATAAAAAGAATATCTATAAACCTATTATCCAACTTAAAAACTAGAACATTACCAGTAGTATTAAATCTACCAGTGTTCCCCTCTCCTGTCCTTTCCCCTGCCTTCCCTCAGAGAAAACTGCTGTTAAACATTTTGTATTTGACATCCATTTAAAAGATATATATGTGGGGGCGCCTGGCTGGCTCAGTGGGTAGAGCATGCGACTCTTGATCTTGGGGTCATGAGTTCAACCCCTATGTTGGGTGTAGAGATTACTTAAAAATAAAATCTTTAAAAAATATATATATGTGCATGTATATATATATCCTTAAAAATATAATACTTTTGTTTTTGAGCTTTATGAAAATGGCATATTTTGGATTCTGCTATTTGCTTTTTCTATTCTACATTTTTAAGAAATTCATTTGTTACTTTATATAGTAGTAGTTGATTTACTTTTACTGGGGTATAGTATTCCATGGAGTGATTATTCCACGATTAATTTGTCTGTTTTCCTGGTGATAGACTTTTAATGCTGCAGTGAACATTCTTGTACATGTCTACTTGTATGGATGTGTGTGTTTGATGTGTAGGCATGTATAACCACCTCAGAGTTGTTCTAGGGCAGACACTTAGGAGAGGATTGCTGGGTCATAGAGTGTACATGTTCAGCCTTACAAGAGAATACCGGGCATGGAACTAAGCATTAATATTTAATTTAATAATCAGAACAACTCACAATTATCAACAGTTTAATAAAGAAACTGGTTTAGAGGTGTCTAAGAAGCTACATAGGTAGCAAGTGGCTGAACAAGTTCAGACCCATGTTTATCTAACTTTTGAACCAGATTCTTAATCAGTAAAGTGTTTTGATGCTCTCTGGTAAGTGTTCCTAGCCAGGTTTTAGATCTAGTATAACTGAGATGCTTTTTAGTGTGAATGTTTAAGTTAAGATCTATTTTAGAGAATAAAATTTGTTTATCGGGGCGCCTGGGTGGCTCAGTTGGTTAAGCAACTGCCTTCGGCTCAGGTCATGATCCTGGAGTCCCGGGATCGAGTCCCACATCGAGTTCCCTGAGTCTGCTTCTCCCTCTGACCCTCTTCCCTCTCGTGCTCTCTATCTCTCATTCTCTCTCTCTCAAATAAATAAAATCTTAAAAAAATAAAATAAAATAAAATTTGTTTATATTAATAAAAACTTTCTTGGTCCCATGAAGTTGGGACCTAGTCTCCTTCTAAATTTATGCTAGGCCAACCTTACCATACGGCTTTTCTTCTGAAGGTCATGAGATGGCGGCCTATACCCCATTCAGCCATCTGTGATCTAGGCAGGAAGGCAGAGTAGGGGGAAGGGTAGAAGGCGAAAGGGCAGTGACTTCCATTTGTATGTTACTGGCTGCCTAGCTGTAAGGAGAGCTGGGAAAAGTAGCCTTTTAGCTGGGCACATTCTGCCCTTAATTATATGGGAATTTTCTTACTAAGAAAAAGAGAGATCTTGGACAGGCACCTAGCAGTTTCTGCACATGTATATCAAGGCCAAGTGGAGAAATACAACCCTCTTCAATTTACTAAGGATGGTATTATAGTTGTTCGTTTTCAATTATTGAGAAAGTGTATTTATGAAAATCTACCTGATATGTGATTAATAATCAGGTTGAACATTAGGTTGAACCACATGTAATTTTACTTTATTTTCACATTATCTCAATGTATTGGTGCCTGGAAGTAGGGCAAGGATTGAACAAAAAAGATATAAAAAAATGAAGTGATTTGATTTATGTTGGAGGAAATGAAGCAGAAGCCTGAAAGGAGTACAATAATGGAGCAAAAACAAATCCGTTAGAAAAGACTTGAAATAAGGGGATAGCTACTAAGGGAATTTGGTCGAGGCAGACAGAAGTTGTCTAGGAAAAAGATACTGGTTTATAAATATTTCTTGAAATCAGATCTAGAGGATATTATATTTAAGAAACTAGAAAGTGGCTTGATCAGTGTTTTCTACCCTTTGAAGTCAACCTATGGAGAAACAAACAGAATGACCTTGTCTCTTCACTCCTAAAGAGGACTGGAAAAAGATATCTACTTCATAGTGGGGATATGAGCGAGAGTAGTGCTAGAAGAAAAAAAATAAATAGCTTATATTAAATTGGGCCAAATTGAATTGTGTAATGGGACTTTTACTACATAATGTGGTAAAATAAATTTTCTTCTGCCCTAGAGTAGAGGGACACTTTTTTTTTTTTCCTTCCAGTTATCTAAGTGATATGTGCTCATTGTAGTAGTTCTGGAAAATACAGAAAAGGGGAAAGGAAAACATCCCTCCATAGGAAAATAACCACTGTTATCTTTGGTATATTTCTTCAATACTATAATTTTAGACTACATCCATAATGATGGTGTTAGATTATCAATTATGTATATTATGTAAATTTTGGAAGATAAATATTTCCAGACAAGGGCTGCTATCTGGAAGTTTTTCTCTTCTTTTGCCCATTTTTTTTTTAATTAAAAAAATTTTTTTTTAATAAATTTCTTGTGTAAATTAGGATGAAGTTAAAGATTTAACTTGTCTTTTCTGGAAACTGTGACAGATTTCATTCAGGACCTCAGCTGTGATTTCACCATTACCCCATTTAGGAAGAAGTTGATAGAATGGCCCGAGGGAAGAATGAACATATGTATACACTATAACCATTTAATACCGCCTTGGGCAGCTGAGGTCATCAACATAATTATTTGTATGGACCTAGAAACTGGGATGGTAAAATACTGGTCATATAGTTGTTTTCCTAGAGAATTAAAAAAAACTTAGGAAAGCTGAGTAGCTCACAAGAATGTTCTTTAGGGGTCTCTTTACTTAAATTGCAAAGTACAGGGCTTAGATTTGTGTATTTAAGTTCTAAAAGTCCTAAATATATTTATTTTTGAATGTTTTCCTGATGTCAGTATTTTAGATAATACATGGGACAGATGTTGCTGTTATAGCTTTGCCAATCTCTTAGCTTCATTTAGTTTAAAACTAAAAAATGTTGGATAATTTTAAACATATATAATAGTTGACAGTATACTATAATGAACCCAGGTACCCATCACCCATCTTCAGCCATTGTCAATGCATGGCCGCCCTTGTTTCATCTCTGTCATTTACCTTCTTTTCTTCCTCCTGTGTTATTCTGAAGCAAATCCAAGACACACGATTTTATCTGTGATTATTTGGTATTTCTTTAAAGATAACTACACTTTAAAAAATAACCATACTATTATTATACCTAAAAAATGAGCAATAATTATTTAATAGCAAATATCCACCCAGTGTTCAAATTTCCCATTGTCTGAAATATAATTTTTTTGTAATTTGTTTGAGTTAGAATCCATTGCAGGGAATTGATATGTCTCTTAAATTTCTTTAATCTGTAGTTCTTCCTTATCTTTCTTGTAGTGTGTGTGTGTGTGTGTGTGTGTGTGTAAGAAATTAGGTGATTTATCTTGTAGAATTTCTCTCTCTCTTTTTTTTTTATCTTGTAGAATTTCTCCTTAGTCTGGATTTTGCCAATTTCAATTCTATGGTATGGCTTAACAGGTTTCTTTGTTCTTTGTATTTCCTATAAATTGATAGCTAAAACAAGACTTCAGTTACTCTTAAGAATCAAGAAGGAAAAGCCCTGTAGGGTCTGTCCCTCCCCCCACTCAAGTGTTGCAATTAATCAGCTGACTTGAGAAACTCCTGCTGCCCAGGGACCAGATGAATAGACCAAATGGCATGGTAATTTTGGATCTCTCTTCTAATACTGGGCACATTTGTGTTTAAAAAGGAAGCCTGATCCAAGAACTTGATGAATTGAACCTTTTTCAATAGAGGTCACATTAGTGTTAATTTGATGATTTGTTAAGACAAAGCTAAAAATGTTTTTCAATTAGAAAAAAAATGCCTTAAGTATATTTGTATTAATTAAATCTCATTTTCATCTTAAAGAGTTAGTGAAGAATGGATGGACACCATAGTCTAAAGGAAAGTTTCTCAAACTTTAGCATGCATCACAATCACTTGGGGGTGAAAACAGATTGCTAGGCATCATCCCCAGAGTTTCTGATTCAGTGTCAGGGTGGAGTGTGAGAATTGCATTTCTAACAAGTTACCAGGTGATGTTGATGCTACTGGTCAGGGGAACCACACTTTGAGAACCTCTTAGGTGCTTAAGTTTAACCAAGGGTCTGCATTAGAACACCTTTGGAGCTTTAAAAACAAACAAAACAAGACACTCTTGAAGATGCTAGGCTGCAGTCTCGGCATCTATATTTTTTAACATTTCACAACAATTCTGATGTGTGCCCCAGATTGAGAACTGCTGCTGTAATTATTTATAGTTTATACTTCCATATTTTCTATTGTTTTCCAAGAAATGTGCATTCATTTTACATTTTAAAATGTTACAAACTTTTGATATTGTCATGAATGAGGCAAATGTTTCATACTGTGCTATTTATTATCTAGAAGGCAAAGTACTAACCAACAAAGAGCTCTTGGCACCTGTCCTCAATAAATCAATATTAATGCTCTTGCTTACTGCAGAGCATATCTGTGCTATTTCAAGATTATTAATATTTCCCAAAGGGAGATTGAAAATAGTTTGGTCTGAGGGACCTCAAAGCAGGGAACCCCTTTGTTTAGCATTAGATCCTGAACTTTTCATTAACCAATGTGTTGCGTGAGCCAATGATGAGTGATGACATTTCAACCACGTTTACAGTAGAATCTTATATATCAGACATGCCTGTGAGTGTGGTAAGAAATTTTATAGCTCTTGAGTAACATTTTCTAAGGAAAATGTCTTACTTTATGTGATATATTAATATTTTTACTTTATACTTCACAGATTTCCCAGTTTTAGGGTTTAAAAATCTTTTACCAACTTGAAAAGACATGCAGAAAGGTGATTCAGAGTCCCCACGTTTAAGCACATGTATTAAATAACTGGTGTGTGTCACTGGCAACAACGCTAAGTTATACACAGTTCTAGTTCAAGGAGTCCAGTCCCATGAAGTGATTTTCAACCTTAAAAGTTAAGATTTTCAACCTTCGTTTTCAATTTTTTTAAAAGATTTTATTTATTTTTTTATTTGACAGAGAGAGAGCAGGAGAGCACAAGCAGGGGGAGCAGCAGAGGGAGAGGAAGAAGCAGGGAGCCTGATGCAGGACTGGATCCTTGGGATCATGACCTGAGCAGAAGGCAGATGCTTAACCATCTGAGCCACCCAGGCGCCCTTCAGTGTCAATTAATAACCATTAATTATGTAGACATTTTAGGTAAAACATTTTAGTGGATTTTCATGTAATAGTAACTAATTTTAGTAATTCTTGATTAACAAAATACATGACAAAACTTATAAATCAGTAAATCTTTTAAATATATTTGATTTTATTAATCATAACAGCATCTATATATTGAAAAATGGTAGTCTATATGAAAGCCATTTTTTACTCTGTAGGCGATATTGGTGTATACAGCTTTTTGAACCCCTTGTTACAAATTCCAAAGCTCTTAAGGGTCCATGGCCTTAACTTTCAGTGAAGTAAGTTGGTTATTTTTGTTCCTAGTAAGAACACTTGCTAATCCAAGTACGTGAAGTAATTTTCATTCATATTGCGACAGTGGGGAAGGGGTAAATCTTTTCTTCGTTTTGAATTATACTTGTAAATTAAATGTTTAAGAAATGAATTGTTGGTTTTATCTTTACAGTATGATGATTTATTCTTCTACTTGACCCTCGCTCTACTGGATGGGTGTGGGTGGGAACTTGACAAGGTTAATGATAAGCTGTGAAGAAGATTGAGTGCAAGGTGATGCTGGATGGGAGTCAGGAGACTGGATGGTGAAGGGAATGTAGAACAGGATCCAGAGCCTACATATATAAATTGTCTGACTGTCTAAAGCACTAATTATTCAATTTGACTGAAAACTGTGACTGTACAGAAAAGTCACAGTAAGCTGTTACCTAACAAACACCACAAATTTAGTAGTATTTGAAAAAAAATATTGCCTTGACAATTGTGGTTTACCTGCTAAGGTTTGCTTTAGGACTTGTATTCATAATTTTACTCAATCTTGGATTGTTTCCCTTGAAATCAGGTGTGTGTGCAGTCAGAGAAAGGGATGAATCAATCTGCAGTCAGTGTTGTGAGTCAGTTTCAGCTGCCATGTGAAATGCTCCCATTTAGCTGTTGAAGGCTTGCATGTGTAAAATACTGCTAATTGGTTAGGAACACATGTGACTGTGTGTGTATACATGTCATAGTGCTGTAGGCTGTTCTTTATTAGAAAAGTATAGATCCCGGTGGGGTACTAATTACAGCTTTGGCTAGCAAGCTGCAGAAAGGCAAATAACAAAGGCAAGAGAAAATAAAAAGAGGAGAGTGGAAGAGCTCTGGGCTTCGCTATTTTACACCTCTTGCATAAATGAGACATGGTGTGAGTAAACACAGCTGTATGGAAAAATTAGTTTTGAAGAATTGAAAGTAAATAACTGCTGGTTCATTCAGCAGATCTATACAGGTTTCTAAGAACAAGAACTTTGTTTTGAAACTAGAGAACTGTCACAGATTAAGCTATTTGTCTCCTGGAAAGTTGCTTGACAAATTAGTCTTTGTGTTGGGTTGTAGTCAGTTATTATCAATATTGCCTTATGTAACACATAACTAGAAATAAACTTTAGGAATTCCATGCTTAGAGAATTATGTTTGAAGATTTAATACTAACATTACTATAAGATACTTCACAGTAAGAATCATCTAAAAATACTATTTATTGAGCACTTACTATTCAGTTCCTCTGAATAGGTATTATAGGATAAATGGGCATTTAGGATATAAGCCTTGCCTTCAAGGAGCTCGCAGTCAAGTAGTATATGTGAAATAATAGAAGACAAAGTAGAATTTAATGAAACGCTGGATAATGTATAAATGAGCTCTCTCAGTTCCAAGGAGGGGAAGAAGGCTTCCTGGAAGGGCTGCAACTTGAGCTTGGCCTTGAAATAGCAATAAGAATTCTATAGGCAAGACATGAAGAAAACATTGCTTAAAAAGACTAGATTGTAATGTGAAGAATGGATAGGAATGCGGTTGAATCTGGAGTAAGTCAGCCCTGTTCAGAGGCTTTTGCTTTAAAGCTTGGGTTGGTGTAAGCAGTGTATCCTATAGGTATGGCTTACATCTATCATCTGGTTGTGACAGGATAGAACCACACTATGTAGTAAAAGCCTTTTCTATGAGGGATACTATGTAGGGGATGTTAGAGCACATTTGAAATAGTTTTTAGACATCTTCATGGATATGTACGTTGGTTTTGCTAATGACTGGTTGCTTCTGGATAACTATTTTCCCCTCCCCTATATGGAAAGACTATCAAAATAAAAAGAAAGGAAGGAAGAAAGAAAACACGCATTTTGTCTGAGAACATTTTTATAACCAGCCGTTGTTTTATTTATTTATTTACTTATCATCAGAGAGAGCACAAGTAAGGGGAGTGGCAGGCAGAGGGAGAAGCAGATACAGGACCTGATCCCAGGACCCTGGGATCATGACCTGAACCGAAGGCAGATGCTTAAAGACTGAGCCACCCAGGCGTCCCTTCCAGCCGTTGTTTTAAAGAGTGGGTCTTTAAAATGGCCCATTTTGCAAAATGGGGAGATAAGAATCAATTTCAGTGAAGTGTTTACAGTTAGCTGAACTTGTGCTGCTCCCTCAGTTCCTCAGACCCTCTTCATACTCCTCTAATTTGATTCTCTTCACCTTTTACTTAGTTGAAGCCACTATTATAATTTCTAGCAAATACTTTTCTGTACTGTTTGAATTTTCTAACTATGAGCATGCGTTTCCTTTTTTTTTTTAAAGTTTGTTTGTTTATGTAAGTGATCTCTACACCCAACTATGGGGCTCAAACTCATGACCCCGAGATTAAGAGCCACATACTCCTACTGAGCCAGCCAGGTGCCCTGAGAATATATTACTTTTATTTATTTATTTTTTAAAGTGTCAACAGGTATTAACTGATCAGTGGAATGACAGGATTATTTTTATGTTCTTTACATTAAAAAATCAATGCTTTAAAGAATTGTACACCTTTGAGTAAAACCTGTGGCACTTCTACAGTGGAATACCGTGCAACTATTAAAAATAATGAGCTGGATATTTTTGGAAAAATGTCCAGTATATCTTAAGTAAATAAATAAGCTTAGACGGAGGGATTCATTCTGGCTGGAAGGATTAGAGAAGTTTTTCTGGAAAACATGGTATTGGAACTGGGCCTTGAAGGAAGGTTAGAATTTCAGTAGGTAGGGGATGCAGGCATAGTGGATTACAGAAAGCGGAGAGGCAGAATCAGGGAAGTGCAGGCTGTTTTAGGAAACAGCAAGTGGTTCCAGGTGGGACCAGTGGGAAAAGAGACTGTAGAGGCTGCCTTTAGGCAACAGGTTGAGCAGTAGAAACTGGAGTAAGGTAAAAGGGTCCATTGCTCTCTACCGAGCTGAATGCAGATAGGCTTATTAAGCGATCCCCTTCTAAATAGCCATAGGCCCTAACTAACCAATGGGCTACTTACAACCAGGCACAGTTACCAGAAGGAAACTTCCATACATTCCCATCTATACTCCCTCCCTCCACCCTAACAGCTGTGGCTCCTCACCTTCTTCCTCTCAGACAGTCTCTCCTTTGATGTCCTGCCTGCTGCTCTCCTGTGGTGTATTCAAAAAACTTTTTTGTTCTGCCTTGGCTGAACTCTTTCACCACCCAAGCAGTTGGCCACCATGCTATCAGAGCATCCCACATTTGGTGCCCCCCCCCGCCCCAATAGGGCCACTCCACAGAGACTAGAATGGTAGGGAAAGGACAGATCAGAGCCAGGCTGAGGTGCTGTGGAACAGGAGTTTGGATTTTGTACTGTAACAACTACAGAGCCTTTGTAAGTTGATCTTTCAATAAATATTTCTTAACTGAATGAATTAGAGGGACATAACTAAATCTTTATTTTAGGAATTTAACTTTTATGGTAGGAGGGACTGGAAATAGTGGCAGATTATTTGTAGTATTCTTCAGTGCATTAGAGCAGGAAAAGTAAATTGGAAACAAGTAATGCAGAGTTGGACTTAGGATCAGTAGGATTTGGCAACTGATTGGATTTAACTAATTGGAAACAAAAAGGGGAATAGAAGAATCCAGGGTTGAGTTTGAGAAAACAGGAGTTAACATTCTTCCCTGCCTTCTTTAATAAAGTATGTGGAATTGGGTCATTCTTTTATTGGTGATTATGGATTATTATGAACAATAATAAAGACCTTGAACGATGTAGGATTTATTACCCCTACAATAAATGGTTGAGATTGCTATACCTTTGGATTTTTGTGTTTCTTTCATTGTATGCTGTTACTTTACTTTCAGTGTGTATATCTAATAGAATCAGAACTGCTTCTACTTTTATCTTTTGGCAAATAAGCTTGTTAGAATTAGGCTTAAAACAAAAGTAAATGGACTCTGAGTGATGGCCCAAAGGAGCTTTCCTATGTAATTGTGTGTTTTACAGTGTTGCTTATTTATTTTTTTTAAAGATTTATTTATTTTGAGAGAGAGAGCATGAGCATGAGGGGCAGAGAGAGGGAGAAAGAATCTCAGACTCCCCACTGAGCACGGAGCCCAATGTGGGGCTTGATCTCGGGAACCTGAGATCATGACCTGAGCCGAAACCGAGTCAGATGCTTAACCAACTCAGCCACCCAGGCACCCTTCTAGTGCTGTTTATTTGAATTCCTGTGACATTTAAGATTTTAAGGTCTAAGGTCTTAGATGAATAAGGTGTTTTATTCCTAATAAGTGTGCTTTATTTTCTATATTTTCAGAGTATCCTGGTTTATAAATATTATATACTATAATAAGAATTGATAATGCTGTAACTTGGAGATTGTTTTATTTTTCCTACAAACAATGTATTAAAGTGTTTGAGGGACAGACTTGTTGAATGAAAGAGGAAATAGCACACTAAAACTAGAGAACTTTAATTTAGTGAAAATAAACTAGACTGGGAGTCAGAATACCCATTTTAGAGTCCATCCAGCTCAACCATCCTTAGGACCTTGAATAGGTCATGTTACTGCTCTGAGATTATCTTTTTTTGATAAAATGGAGATAATACCTGTTCTATCTACGTCACAGAGATAAAGTGAGGTAACATTGTTGACCAAATGTCCTTCTTTGTATGCATTAATATGTAATACATTTCTCAGGAAGAGGTATATTAACACTTACCTCAAGATTCTCATACTCTCACAAAGGAAAAATAAAAAATTCCATTTGAATGCATTTTACTGTCATAACTCAAGTTTGATTCTCCCTTTCCAGATCCAGATCCAGGAGTCCAATACAGCTTTAGAGTGCATTTTAAATCTTTAGAAGGAACTCTGATCAGTTTGCTCTTCTTTTGGAGGAGAGCAGACAGGTTCCACTTCTGTATGGAAACCCATCATGGGTTTATAGCTTTTTTGGCATTGGTGATTTCAGGAAACATGTTGTTATAGTTCCCAGACCTATAGATAATTTTTAGGTTGGTTTTTGCTCTTACTCTTAAGTAGATTTCTCTAGTTGATAATAGTGGGGGTTTTCTGCTTGTTTGTTTTTTTTAATTGAGCTATAATTCACATATCATAAATTATACACTGATTGTATACTAATGGGTATAATTCGTGGGTTTTAGTATGTTCAAAAGTTGTGCAACCGTCACTACTGTCTAATTTCAGCCCATTTTCATCACCCCAAGAATGGTTGAACCATTTTACATTCCTACCAGCAAATTATGAGGGTATATTTTTCCACATCCTCGGCACTTGTTATTTTCTGGGTTTTTGTTGTTGTTTATATTATAGCCATCCTAGTAGGTATGAAGTGGTATTGATGCAGGCTGGCTGGGTCCAGGGACCCGGCGGGGGCAGGTCCAAAAGGAAGAGACTCCGAAAGGAAAGAGTGAGTCTTCTCTTTGCTTGGAGCCTGGAGTTTTTATTGAGGTGGGTGGTCTGGTGTGCTTTTCTACTCAGTAATCCAGGAACAAAGTGTTTAGCTGTTCTCCATAAGTCACTTAGGATCTGGAGCCACGAATCTTGATGAGTCAGTGGTCTTGGAAAACTTCATGATGGACCCACCCAGTCACTCCTTAGATGTTATCTGTTGTGCTGGCAGATTCCAAAGAAATCATTAAATCCTTGACCTTTACATTATCTGTTCTATAAGGCATCTATAAGGCAGGCGTGTAGGTCCTAGCAAGAATAGAAGCAGGAAAAAGAGCAAAAAAGCAGTTTTTTGTGGGGTCCCTTTAGTTTCTCTGTCTCAGTATCTCACTGTAGTTTTGAGTTTTCATTTCTTTAATGAATAATGATGTTGAGGATCTTTTCATGTGTTTATTGGCCATTTGTATATCTTCTTTGGAGAAATGTCAAATCCTTTGCCCATTTTATTTTATTTTTTTAAAATTGTATTTATTTATTTGAGAGAGAGGGCATGACCAGGAGACGGAGGGGCAGAGGGAGAGGGAGAAGCAGACTTCCCACTGAGTAGGGAGCACAACATGGGGCTCAATCCCAGGATCCTGAGATCATGACCAGAGCCGAAGGCAGACGCTCAAACGACTGAGCCACCCAGGAGGCCCATGCTCATTTTAAAATTAGGTTATTTGTCTTTTCATTGTTGAATTGTAAGAGTTCTTTATATATTCTGGATACTAGACCCTTATCAGATAAGTAATTTGCAAATATTTTCTCTCATTCTGTGGGTTATCTTTTCACTTTCTAGATGGTGGCCTTGGAAGCACAAAAGTAAAAATTTTGAAGATGTCTCTATATCTATTTTCTCCTTGGTTGCTTGTGCTTTAGGTGTCTTATCTGAGAAACCCTTACCTAATCCAAGGTCATGAATATTTATACCTATGTTTTCTTCTAAGAATTTTGTATTTTTAGTTTCCTTGTTAGGATTTGATACATTTTTTAAAAAAAGATTGTCCCTAATTAGGCATTTTAAATGAGTGTTGGCACAGAGGTGTTCTCTATTCCTTTGCTTAAACTTTCAGGCATTTGTTTGTTTTACTTTTAATAGATTACCTTGGGATTCTTAGGTATATTTGCATCTTTAGGGCCTTGTAGGTAGTAGGTGACAATAGCATTTATTGAATTAAATTGTAATAGCATTTTTTCTATTTAAAGAAACCAGTTCCCATTAGGAAGGAAAGTTTTTAAAAACTAAAGTACCTTTTTATTTTTAAAAAAGAGAAAAACCAGGACACTGGGTAGCTCAGTTGGTTAGGTGTCTGCCTTCAGCTCGGTTGTGGTCCTAGGGTCCTGGGATCGAGTCCCGTGTCTGGCTCCTTGCTCTGTGGGGAGCCTGCTTCTCCCTCTGCCCCTCCCCCTGCTTGTGCTCTTTCTCTCTCTCTCTCTCTCTGACAAATAAATAAAACCTTTGAAAAAAAGAAAAACCAAAAACAAAGAAATGAAAAGACTTTAAAACCAATGCTTCTACTTATTTTGAATGCCAATTCTGTTTACATAAATGGGACACAGTTGACTTTTAGGAAATGCCACTGGATCAAGAAAGCCTGATGATGTCTTAGAGCTGCCCTCAGTAGTCTGAATCCTGTGTGTGTGTGTGTGTGTGTGTGTGTGTGTGTGTGTGTGTGATTTTCACCTTTTGTGAATGACTAAATATAAATTTGAAAGAATCATTTCAAGTTGCTGGTAATAGTGGAGAAAAAACATGAATTGAGAGCCTGGGTTTTGATTTTGGCTTTGCTTCTAATTAGCAGTAACTCAGCCTAATTATATCTTAGTGCCTCTTGAGTGGGGGGATGGATCCAGGGGGTTTTCAAACCATTGTTGCAAGATTTTGTTTTTGAAGATTTCTGAGGAGAAGGTCTATAGCTTTCATCGGATTCTTGGATGGTTCATGACAACAAAAAGATGAAGAACCACTCAACTAGATGATTTATGAGTTCTGGTTGAGGTTTAACATTCTCTGATGCTTTATTATAACCCTGGTTAGATGAGTTTACACGTACAGGGTTATGTAAACCTGTTGTGTTTACACTCAGCATTGCTTTTGAAAACTCAGAATTTAAATGCTAGCACATTTAAACTATTTTGGGTATCCTGTAGACTCCTTGACATGTCAAAAACCAAAATAATCACCTTCCATTTTAAACCTATTTCTTCTTTTACATTTGCACTTATCCATTTATCACTTTAGTAAAAACCTGCGTGTCAATCCTGATTTTTCTCTCATGACTTCGATTCAATCACTAGGGCCTCGCCACTTTATCTTATGAATAATAATTGCTGCCATAAAATGAGTATTTATCAAGTGCCAATTACTGACCTAAGTGATTTACATTTCTCATTTTATCCTTCAAAACCCTTGGAAATAGGGAAGATTTTACAGAAGGAGAAACTGAGGCTTAGAAAAGTTAAGGAACTTGCCAAAGGTCCTATCTAGTAAGTGGTTTTTCTTGTCCTGAAACTGGCATTGCAGTCTACTCTGTTATACTGTCTTTCCTCAGTAGTTTTTTTTTTTTTTTAAGATTTTATTTATTTGAGAGAGAGACAGAGTGAGAGAGAGTACAAGTGGGGAGGAGAGGGAGAAGTAGGCTCCCCACTGAGCAGGGAGTCCAACGTGGGGCTCAATCCCAGGACCCTGGGATCATGACCTGAGCTGAAGGCAGACGCTCAACCGACTGAGCCACCCTGGTGCCCCTCCTCTCAGTTTTTTAATCCAATCCTTTTTTTCAGTCTCAACAACTCTGGTTCAGGCTCCAGTGGTCTTTCATCAGGCCTGTTACGAGACCTTCCCACTAGTCTCTTTGTTTCCATATTCTCCCATCTCTTATACTCACTCACCAAAGAAAATTCTCTTAAAAGCAGATTTTACCGTGGCAGTACCATATTTAAAATCTTTTAATGGCTCCCTATTTTACAGAGGGTAAGGTATAAATTTTTGAATGTTGCAAAGGAAGGTCTTCCTTAATCTGCCTCTACCTAGTCCCAAACCTGTCTCATCCTTTATCATTTTCTGTCATCCTATATTTTATACTCTATAGGGAACTGCTTGTCATTTCCCATTCAGCTGTTCATATGCTTTTACTGCTTATCCAGGTGATTATGCTCTTTCCTTCATCTAAGCTCACTCTTGGGGTGCCTGGCTGGCTCAGTCAGTAGAGTATGCTACTCTTGATCTCAGGGTTGTGAGTTCAAGCCCCACATTGGGCATGGAGCCTATGTTATTACAACTTAGCTCAGGTTGTGTCTAAAGGGACTTTCCTGATGGTTGGTTTCGATGCTTTTTTCTCTGCACTCTGCTTGCTTTCTGCATATATTACTACATTATAGCTTGCTTTTGCCTGTATTTTTAATAGACTGTGTATGCTTTGAGGGTAGAAGTCACATCTTGGCTCTCAGCATGGTGCCTAGAATATTAGGATATGTTCAGTAAATGTTTATTGAATTAGTGCATAGGTTTACTTGAATTAGTGAATTTTTAAAATATTACTTGTAATTATGGTAAAACTTTAATTTTATTTTTCCTCAAAGGAGAAAAAAGAAAAAGAAAAATATGTAGTTGTTTAAATATGGAAAAAATCTTTTTTTGATACTGTAATTCTCATTGGCCTTCAATGAGAATTTTATTACATTGTTTAAAATTTTCCATAGAACCTAAATAATCCAGGAAAGTATTTTATAATAACTTTTTAAGAATTTTTTGGGAAAGTTACTTCCTGATAGGGTTTCTTACAGGGTAACATTACTTAAGAGAATAGGTGTTGGTCAGATGGAACCTGTATCAAAGAGAAAGAGGATGAATGAATCAGATGCAGAGATACAAAATGAGTTAATGACGTTTCTGGATACCTCTAGGCAGCAGTGAAACAAAACCTCATTTTTTCCAGAATGCATATAAATGAAGAATGACCTAGAGGTTAAGTAGTAATGACTACGCCAGCTTCTGTCTGGACTCAGACTCCTGGGAGCTGACCCAGAGCTATATACCCTTTGGGAATCCGAGATCATTGCCACTTGGCGTTGATGCTCATTACTCTGATTTCCTTTTAGTGTTACCTTTTTTAGAGACTATCTGGACTACACAAGAAAATATTTGGAATAGACTTGAGCAGTTTCAAGGTCTTGGCATTTTAATTTCCTTTGCTGGTAGGCAACACAATAATTTAACTAATTGTTTTATAATTAAATTGCAAAAGCAGGGGTGCCTGGGTGGCTCAGTAGGTTGAGCATCTGCCTTCAGCTCGGGTCATGGTCCCAGGGTACTGGGATTGAGCCCCACATCGGGCTCCCTGCTCGGCGGGGAGCCTGCTTCTCCATCTCCCTCTGCTGCTCCCTCTGCTTGTACTCTCTCGGATAAATAAAATCTTAAAAAAAAATTGCAAAAGCATTCTTCTGTGAGTGAATGTTTTCTTTAAAATAGTATTTACTGTGGGGTGCCTGGGTGACACAGTTAAACATCAACTCTTGGTTTTGGCTCAGGTTATGATCTCAAAGTCATGATCTTGGAGTCATAAGATCAAGCCCTGCATGGGCTCTGCGCCCAGTGGGAAGTCTGTTTGAGGATTCTCTCTCCTTCCCCCACCCCCCCCGTCTCAAATAAATAAATCTTTAAAAAAATTAGTATTTACTGTGTAAGTTAAAAAAAAGTCTTTAGAAGAGTAATATAAAGTTTCTGATATTATTGCCCATCATCAATTTATTCTAAAAGAAGGAGTCATCCTCTCCACATCTGAAGTATTTGAGTACCTTGGATATGTAAATAAGCCTTTTGTATTCCTCTTGAATATGTCTGGAGTCTGTTTATTTCTTTACCCTTCACCAAATGACTCATGTATATCTTTTATCATGAGGAAAATAGTTTTTGGCCTTTGTGGGTATCAAGATCAGTTTCTTTCATTTATTTGCTCATTTATTTGTTCAACTGATATTTATTGGTGCAGTCTTGTAAGTACTAGGGATGTAGCAATGAACAAAACAGGTAATATCCTTTATTCCAAAGGAGCTTACATTCTGGTGCGGTAAAGAGACAGTAAACAAAATAAGCAAAAACTATACAGTATGTCACTAAAGAGTAATAAGTGCTACAGAGAAAACTAAAGCAGGAAAGGAAAAAGAAAAGAAGTGCAGTGGGGGCTCTAATATTAGGTACGGTGGTTGAGGAAAACCTCACTGAGAAAGTGATATATGAGTAAAGACCCAAAGGGAGTAAGCCTTGTGACTATCTGGGAAGTGCTTTCCAGGCAGAGGAAGCAGCAAGATTTGAAGGCCCAGATAGAATGTGCTCAGCATGTTTAAAGAGCAGTGAGGAGAGGGGCGCCTGGGTGGCTCGGTTGGTAGAGTATCCAACTCTTGATCTCAGGGTCCTGAGTTTTTTGTGTTTGTTTTTTTTTTTAATTTTTATTAAGTAGGATTCCTACTTAATAAAAATTAAAAAAAAAAACAAAAACCCCACAGATTTTATATAATAAAATTAAAAATAAATTTTAGCAGGATCATTTTAGCTCCTTTTGAGAGTTTGCTGTTCAATTTTCAGTTCAGCAGCAGGTTATAAAATAGGATTCATATTAGAACTTTTCTGATTTCAGTCATTTAGAAAAACGTGTAGTTCTGAGTACCACATTTGAAAGAAAGATACTGATACTCTGGAAACTGTTTGGAGGAAGTTGGCCAGGATAATGAGGAACTAAATATCCTCAGATATAGATATGAGGAATAGTTTAAGGATCTGGGGATATTTAGCCTTAGAAAGAGAAGACCAAGGAGAGGGGAGCAGTACGAGGGGTAAAAAACAATATATTGGGTTGAATTATATGAAATTGCTGTTTTTTTTTAAGGTAAAAAAAGTTGAATATTGATAATTTCATCTGGTTCAAACTAATACTGTCTTCAAAGATTTGAAAAACTGGAATGGAATCAGAAGTAGGCTTATTTTGGATGATCTAGTGGCTCAAATTAGGACTAATGTGTGCATATTATAGAGAGGCAGATCTGGGTTCAATGTAAGAGAAGATCTTTCTAGAGCGAATTACCTAACAGTGGAATATGTAAAGTCAGCGTCCCTGCCATCAGAAGTGCTTAAATGAGGGGCACCTGGATGGCTCAGCTGGTTAAGCGTCTGCCTTCTGCTCAGGTCATGATCCCAGGGTCCTAGGATTGAGCCCCGCAACCAGCTCCCTGCTCAGAGGGGAGTCTGTTTCTCCCTCTCCTTCAGCCCCTCCCCCTGCTCTCTCTCAAATAAATAAATAAAAGAAGAAAAAAAGAAGTGTTTAAATGAGAGCTAGATTGCATGCCTCTGGTTAGCAATAGGTCAGAAAGGGTTCCTGCACTGAATGAAAAGTTAGAGTAGGTAACTTACTAAAGTCCTTTCCATGTTAAGAGTCTATAATCTTTATGTAATATGAACAAAAATAAAGCTTTTTACTTATGATCATGAAAAAAATTGAGATTTTTAACTCAAAAGCTTTTTTTTTCTTCACCGAAGGAGTAATGTTTTTGGAGAATTGCTCCTCCCTCATCTTGCTATAAATTGAAGGTATAATGGATATTTGGTATAAAAATTGTTTAGCTATTCTACTTCCTTAAAGAGCTGTTCCTGTTACTGTAGGAAAATTGTTATTTTAAACACAAATGCTTTCGTTTCTGTTTATAAACAATTTAAAAATGATTTGAACTTGATTTTTATAGTATGTGATCTTTATCTGCACAATGAGTGCAGATGGTTGAATTACATTTATAGACAACTTCAGGTCCTTTGTTTTCAAGTATATCTTTCTCATACCACATTATCTATTGTTTCCACTGCTCTGATTTCTATACTTGAAAACTATGTTTTCTCATATTTTTAATATAAGCAGCATTGTAACTTATATTCCTCCCTCATGATGGCTACTAGATAAATAGTTCATTATGTTGGTCTGGGATTTCATGATACTGTGTTCGAAAACAGTATCTGCAGGAAGAATTGTATTTAAAGGATATAGAGAAAAAAGGAATGAAGACATTTTTTTGCCCCTCTCCTAAAAGGAACAGGGTATTTTTAGACATGCTAAAATGTGGGGTCATGTTTTATTTCCTAGTTGTGTTTCAGTGTTGGACTCAGGGCGATAGATTTACGTCTTTAGAAATAAACTCGATAATTTCTATTTCACCCATATCCCATGACGTAGGAAGTATGGACTTATTATGTATTTCTAGAACAAGGATTAAGTCATCTCTTTCTATTTATACAAACTGATTTGGAGACATTGGTGTGGAAAATTGTGTCTGGGCAATATAATGAATACACTGGGAGTTGATAAATGGAGGATATAACCATTTCAAATGAAACCCCTCATGACTAAGGGATATAATTCAAAGAACTCAGAGTGGATTTTTCTAACTTGCGCTTGTATTTTAGACCTATAAAGATTCTGTGGAAGTCATTTACATAGTTCCTATAGTTCTGTGATGGGGAATCCTTATGAAGTCCTGTAAGTTACTTGGAAGAAAGCATGTTCCAGTAATTTTGTTTTTATTATTATTTTTTAAAGATTTTATTTATTTGACACACACACACAGAGAGAGAGAGAGAGAGAGAGAGAGCACAAGCAGGGGGAGCTGCAGGCAAAGAGAGAGGGAGAAGCAGGCTCCCAGCTGAGCAGGGAGCCTGATGTGGGCTCCATCCCAGGACCCTGGGATCGTGACCTGAATCGAATGCAGACGCCAACCAACTGAGCCACCCAGGCACCCCAAGTTCCAGTAATTTTGAACACCCATTGTTAGAGTGAATTTTTATATCTTCAGCTTTTTTGTGTTGCCAGGTTCCCACATATTGCCTCATTGGGAAGGGAGATTGGAGATCAGGTTGAAATACCGGTCGGTTGTGTGTGTGTTTATGCACATGCATATGTATGCATGCTTCATGGAAAAGGCTTAAGTTTCCAGGATTCTAAGTTCTTAGGATTAGAGCTGATTTATATGATGCCAACTGTCAGGATGTTAGACTAGAGTGTTATAAATATCTTATTACAGATATGTACACCCACTCGCAATTTTCCTTTCAAATACAGACAAATATGTATTAAAAGCTTTCAGTTCAGCAGGATAAGTTGCAGAGGACAATTGTTACATATGGTATACTTGACAGCCCAACTTGGCTGTAATAATAATTGGATGGTGCTTGGAGGATTGGATTAGTGGGACATTTAAAAGGATGGGACCTATGGCTAGGATTTCCCATTTCATTTGGATAGACTATGGCTTTTGAATTAGAAGCATCTTTTAGGGCATTTGGTATTAGCTTGAGATCACATATAGCTAAAAGGAGACTCATCTTCCTTAACTCTGTCTTGTGCACTCTTAACCCCCGTTCCAATGGAATTTTGATTTGGTCCGTAGGGATAAAGCTTTATGATGTTGTAATGGGAATAGCGATGGCCTGAGGGTCGTAAGGCTTGTGTTCCTACCATTGCTGGCTTAGTTATGAGCTAAATTAATAGTTCTTAAGTTATTGGTTATTAAGGTCACTATTAGCTGAGTGATCTTAGGTAAACAACTTTACTTATCTTCTCTTAGTGACTTCATATTTGAACGAATTAGATAGTTGATAGTTAAAGGCTTTTTCAGTTGTAGATTTACATGATTTTAACAAGGATACCAAATTAGAATGAAGGAATAGCCATTTTAACACTAGGTTACCAAGTCAGAAAACAAAGAATATATTTCTATACTGAATTGTAAGCTTATTGAAGGTAGAACTTTATTCATTTTTGTATCCCCTAAAGTATCTAGAAAATGTTTTTATTTATTCATCAAATACTTGAGTGTCAACCATTGTGATAAATGCAAAGGATGTGAAGATTAATAAGACAGAGTTGCTGCCTTTGTGGAACATTTTTATTTGTTTATTTTAAAGATTTTATTTATTTGACGAGAGAGACACAGTGAGAAAGGGAACACAAGCAGGGGGAGTGGGAGAGGGAGAAGCAGGCTTCCCATGGAGCAGGGAGCCCGATGTGGGGCTCGATCCCAGGACCCTGGGATCATGACCTTAGCCAAAGGCAGACGCTTAACGACTGAGCCACTCAGGCACCTTTTGTGGAACATTTTAAGCAAGCAATTACAATATAGTACAATGTAATAAATACGAAAATACCAGAACTATAGGGGTAATAGGAGGGATACTTAACAAGGATTTGGAATGTCAGAGAAAACTTACTTTTTCCTTTTCTTAAAAAAATTGTGGTAACATATGCGCAACATAATATTTACTGTCTTAACCATGTTAAGTGTTCAGTACATTAAGTATATCGACATTGTTATGCAACCATTACCACGATCCATCTCCAGAACTTTCTTATCACCCCAAACTGAAACTCTACCCAATGAACAATAACTCCCTATTCTCCCCTTCTCCCAGCCCCCTGTCCCACTATGAATTACTACTACTCTATTTGCTGCCTCTAGGAATTTGACTATTCTAGGTACCTCATAAGTGGGATCATACAATATCTGTCCTTTGGTGTCTGCCTTAGCATAATGCTTTCACTTAGCATAATGTTTTTAAGATTTATCCATGTTGTAGTACGTATCAGAATTTCATTCTTTTTTAAGGCTGAATATATTCCATTGCATATATATATTCCACATTTTATCCATTCATCTTATTCTTGCTTTTATGTTTAGACAACTATATGGTTTCTCCCTTTAGTCTTAACTATCCTTCTGTCCTCATTTCCTTTGGTGGATTATCTGAGATCATGGTCTCTAGACTCCTATCATTCTAGTCATTGAATATACTGTTTTGTTAATGTCCTGCTTAAAGTGTAGTGCTCAGAACGAAACAGTGTTCTGTGGTTAACTAGAAAGAATATAGTGGCTCAGTTACTTCCTATAATCTGGATACCACACTTCTGTTAAGATTATGTTAATCTTTTTAGAAACCACATTGCAGTTTTGGCTCACATGAATCTTTGAAAAATGATGTTACCAAGTTAAGTCTTCCTCATAATATAATTATGTAATTCTTTAAAATTGTAAAATATTTAAGGAACAGAAAAAGATAAACATTACCCAATTTACAAAACTGAACATTACTGATATAGCAGAGAGTCCTTCTGGTACCTCTCCAGTCTCATTTCCCTCACTGTCTCTGGAGGTAACCACTATTCTAAATTTTGAGATTATACATTTCTTTATACTTTCATTATATATGTATTTCTAAGTCTAATTAGAGTCTAAGTCTAGTTAGTATTCCTGTTTCTAATTACATATATATAATTGTATTGCTTCTTTTCCATTTTATATAAACAGTACTACATGAAGTATGTAATACTTCAGTCTGTTTTTTTCATCAAACGTGAGATTCATCTGTGTTGATATGTGTAGTTCTCGGTCATTTTCACTGCTGTAGTTTTCATCCTGTTAATTCACAGTTAATTTATTCATCGGTTCTCTGATCGATGAACATTTATTTCCACTTTTTTTTCTTTGTAATTTTTTTTCAAACCTCAATACAGAAACCTTACATTTCTTTAAAATGCCACTTTGTTGGTTTTGGTCTCTCCATCTTGAGATAGTTTTGAATTATGATCCAATCATACAGCTGCAAATTTGGTACGGACCCATGGTATATTAATGAATCTGAGATTAAATTTGCAAGTTACTTCTGAACTTTGAAATACAACTTTTCGGGCGCCTGGGTGGCTCAGTAGTTAAGCGTCTGCCTTCGGCTCAGGTCATGATCCCAGGGTCCTGGGATCGAGTCCCACATCGGGCTCCCTGCTCCGCGGGAAGCCTGCTTCTCCCTCTCCCACTCCCCCTGCTTGTGTTCCTGCTCTCGCTATCTCTCTCTGTCAAATAAATAAAATCTTTAAAAAAAAAATACAACTTTTCTAGGACTGGAGAACAAAACACATTTTAATGTATAAGGTTACTTATACTAGCATAAACTGTCTTTGATGGTAAGTTCTTCTTTTATATTGTTTAGGTTTTAAATAACATAGGTAATTTTGTCCCTGACATATGTCAACACTATTCAGTTTCTTTTTTTTCAAGCTATAGTTTCAATTTGACTTTCCTTTCTTTCTCCTTCCTTTTCACCCTTTCTTGCCATTTTTAGGTTTTCTGCTTTTTCTTTTCTTTTTTTAAATTTTTTTAAAAGATTTATTTATTTATTTATTTGAGAGAGAGAGAATGAGAGATAGAGAGCACGAGAGGGAAGAGGGTCAGAGGGAGAAGCAGACTCCCCGCTGAGCAGGGAGCCCGATGTGGGACTCGATCCGGGGACTCCAGGATCATGACCTGAGCTGAAGGCAGTCGCTTAACCAACTGAGCCACCCAGGGGCCCTCTTTTCTTTTTCTTAAAGCTCTATCCTTTGGTGGCCTTGACCTTTGGACCATTATTTTTATAAGTATTCCTTTGCAATGCTACTTTTAAAAACTTCATTATTGTACATATATTCCTGTAATCTCCATGCTGTTCATGACTGTATCTTTAATACTTCATGTTTTTCAAAAAATTCTAATTGTATAAAGAAAGTTTCACTGCCATATCCCCAGGGCCTAGAAAAGAACCTGGCCCTTAATTATATCTGTGAACTATAGTGAATGAACTTCACTTTCTAGAATTGCCTTGTCCTTAAAAGTTCTGTATTTTTGTAGAATCTTTGGCCATGTCATCATGCTTTTTCTTTCATATGTTTTAAAATTTGTTTATAATAAGCTTATACATTTGACTGACCTACCTCTTTTCTCAGTATAAAAACTTTGTGAAGGGTGCCTGGTGGCACAGTCAGTCAAGCATCCAACTCTTGGTTTTGGCTCAGGTTATGATCTCAGGGTTGTGAGATCGAGCCCTGAGATGGTCTCCATGCTCAGTGCAGAGTCTGCTTAAGATTCTCTCTCCCTCTGCCCCTGCCCCCCTGCATTCTCTCTCTCTCTCTCTCAAATAAATAAATAAATCTTTAAAAAAAAACTTTGTGAAATTGCTATTTTCTGCCAAGTTTCCAGATATCATGTTACCAACAGATTTATTGCTCAGAATTAGGTACACAATAATAGGGCTCTTCTCTTTTGAGAGAGAGAAATGTCATCAAGCTTAGTCAATACTTTAATTGAATTCTTTTAGCAAATAGTAGGTTATCTGAAATACTCTACCATTATTATTATTATTTTAAAGATGAAGGAGTTTATTGGATTTTTATTTGTTATTATGAAAACTTGTACTTCTGTATGTTGTTTAGACGGAAGACATTCATTCTTCATTGGATAACAAATCATAACCTCCTCAGATTTACAGCTGTAGAATATTTATTTTTAATTAAAAAATTTTAAGTTTTTATTTAGATTCCAGTTGGTTAACATACAGTGTAATATTAGTTTCAGTGTACAAAATAGTGATTCAACACTTTCATACATCACCCGCTGCTCATCACAAGTGCACTCCTTAATCCCCATCACCTATTTCACCCATCCATCCTCCCACCTCCCTGAAATACACCACTGTTATTAAATCTTGTCTCTGTGCCAGTGTTAAAACTGTGTGAAGAAGCATTTTACCTTCTGGTAGTCTGTAGTATATTTTTCACATGATCCATGGTGGGAGACAACCATAGCATCTGTTCCAATCTTAGAATGTTTGCTAAAACAAGCCGTGATCCAATGCAAGTTTCTGATTCATACTTGCATACTAATCAGATGATATTTGATGTTCAGTTAATTTACTGTAGTCTTTGGGTCAAAGTGAAATTTTACTCATATAATAAATCTTAGAGAATTTCTTGAGTTTAGAAATTAGTTAAGTATTGCTAGTTTGGATTGGCTCTAAGATGATAAAATGACAATCAGAGTGTAAGAAAAGTTCCATAAGTCTTAGGTAAAACCACTTTGCAGCTAGAAATTTTCAAGTTTTGTTTGCATTTACATTGAGATTTTTGAGCTTTGGCCTGGGTGGCTCAGATGGTTAAGCGTCTGCCTTTGGCTCAGGTCATGATCCCAGGGTCCTGGGATTGAGTCCCGCATCGGGCTCCCTGCTCCTTGGGAGCCTGCTTCTCCCTCTGCTTCTCTCTCTCTCTCTGCCTGTCATGAATAAATAAATAAAATCTTTAAAAAAAAAAAAGAAGTTCTTCCTGTTCGTTATACTTTCAAACTAAACCATTACTTTGTTTTTGGTTTTCCAGAAGAGTTTATATGAATATAACACCTTATGTAAATAACAGCATTAAAGACTTTTGGTCTCTACTTATAAAGAAAGACAGTGGTCTTTATATTGGTGTAGTTTATTCACAGCCTCTACTTACTAGTCACAGTATAATGGGAACCTCATAGTAGGCTTATATGGTACTTGAAGGGCCAAAATATGTTTCATAAGATACATGTGTTGAGGTTAAGACTAATGTCTTATTCTTCCTTAGCACTTATTCTTATTTTAGACATGATTTAATACACTTGGATCTTTACTTTCCTAGTCAGTGGTAGATTAGTGAATAGCAGATTAGAAGAAGGGATGTTGGAAGCTACTTGTTGGTAGGCCACCTGGAAATCTGGGTTAATTCTGCAAATAAATGAATAGGAAAACTTATGAAAGGGAGATACAAAAAATAAAAAACCACAATGCTCACGTATTCTTATGGCAGAGCTCACTGTCCCCACAGACTTTAGTAGCCCTTGAGGACATTAGCACTGCATAGTAATTGAGGCTCATGATGATGACTAAAGCAGGAAAGATTTAATTATGTTCTGTAGGTTATTTAGATGAAACAAGGAAGCACATCCACTTATAAAGATTTCCATACAGAATGGCTAGCCTGACACATTTTGACACCCAAAGGAAGTAAAACTCAGTTCTTTGGAAAAGAACCAGTTCCAGTGATGCCCAGTAATCATGGAGGTAGTGTATCCTTCTGGGAGAGCCCAGGTGGTATACTTTGAGAATGTGTCTAGACATCATCTAAGTATGAGCTTGAAGTCTGTGGAGAAGTGAAGAACATTTCTTTGGTCTTCTTGGAAGGAGATGAGTAAATTTGTTTATTTGGAAATGTCTTTGAATGAGTTGATTCAATGGTGTTAGTCATCACAGAAATGTCTTAAATTAAAAATTAAGTTGTTGAAAAGAGCATGTTCATGCTGAGTGACATTTCTGACTCACTCATTATGGCAAGTATTCTTTAAAAGTCTACATAAGGAGTAGTTTAAGGTCAAAATAATTTCAGGAGGATGGAGGGAGAATCACAAAGAAACTTTTTGTGTATTTTAAATTACCATTTTTATCTGAAAGCCACATAGGTGGTTATTCTTATTTTTCTAGTAATTAGTATACTTAAACGAGTTATCAAGGAAAGATACTTTCCTGTGGTCTTGAAGGGATTAATTTTTATTGGGAAACTATTTTCTGCATATTTTTTGAAACTTTAATACTTGAACATTATTTCTTTTAATCAACAAGAATGCCACTGGATTCTGTTGTCTGATTAGAGAAGCAAACAGGCCTTTTATCCTTTATTTTTCTGTTTTTTCCCCTTCTAACCCAAATCATTACTCTGACTTTATAATATAGCCTTTTAAAAACAACACAGTTACATCACTATTCTAATGTCCCTTTTATTTTCTTCCTTACCTTCCTTCCTATCTGTAAAATCTTAGCATTGGGTGGAACCTTAGAGGTCAGTTAATGTAAGCACCCGCTTGATGGAAGAACCTTTTCTCTGGTATCCATAATTGATGGTCATTCATCTTCTCATGGAATATTTCCAATGATCATAGGCTCACTACTCCTAAGCAGCTCATTTAATTATTGATATTTCTAATTATTAGGAATTTATTCCTTTTACTTTGTTGAGATGAAAACTTTGTAATTTGCAAAGATTAATCTGAATTCTGCCATTAGAAATAACATAGAATTTGGCAGCTCTTGAAATTCATGAGAGCAATAATCACTTCCCTGCTTCCTATTCTCTTTATCTAGGTTAAGCATCCCAGTATATATATATTTTTAACTAAACTCTGTGCCCAGTGTGGGGCTTGAACTCATGACCCCAAGATCAAGAATCATGTGTTCTACCAACTGAGCCAGCCAGGCTTCCCAACCATTCCAATATCTTTCAATTATTTATCTGATGACGTGATTTCAGATTTCATCATTATCTTCTATCTCTTCTTCAGAAAGATTCTGGTTTTAAAAAATAAACTGTCCAGATTTGAAGGTAAGGTTGAAGATGTCATATAAATAGTGATAAGTGAGGGATTGTTACTTTTCATGGTCTTCTGCATGGAGAGTGATGCTCAGGATGTCAGCAACTGTGTTTGTCTCGCTCACTGTTGTAGCTCCACAACTTACCATATTGCCCAGAACCTTATAATGTTTTCAGAAAATATATGTTGAGTTAAATGAGTACTCTGGTCACTGTAAATCTAGAAATGCAGCTAAAGATTATTAGCTATTTTTTAGAATTTTATCTCTGTTGGAGCACATTCAATCAAGACCTTAATATCCTTGTCTTATGAACTATTGTCAAATTGGATAACCTCCATCCTGTATATGCATAATATATGGTTAAACCTGTTATTCTTTTTTCCTTATGTTTATTCATTTACTGAACAAAAGTTGAGTGCCTACAGTGTTCTGTGCTAGGTAGCACAAATTCTATGCTAAGTGTGAAGTTCTCTGCTAGGTAGCACAAATGCTATGCTAAGTACTAAGTTCTGTGCTGGGTTGCACAAGTTCTGTGCTAGGTACTAGGTATACTGTGGAAGAGAAAACAGCCCTGTTGTCATGGGTATTACAGTGTAGTTGGTCATGGTGGAGTGGGGAAGACAGACATTAAACAGTAAATGTCCAGTATGTTCTTATCCATTGAGAGAGTCTGTGAAGGAAATAAGTAGGTTCTGGGTTAGAGAACTGGAGAAGGGACTTATGGGGACACTTTGTAGATATTAGAGCAGTCAGTGAAGGTTGTTTTGAGGAGGAATTATTTAAGCTGAAACTTGAACTATAAGAAGGCACCAGACTTTTTGCAGGGGGTAGGGTGTCTTCCAGTCTAAGAAAATTGCATGCACAGATGTCTTAAGTCAGGAAAGCACTTGGCTAGTGTGACTAGAATATAGGGGACAGGAGGAAAGTGGAACAAAGTGAGGTCATTGAGATTCAGGGGACTATAATTCAGGTGAGAAGTGAAGGAACCTTGCACAAACATGGTAGCAGTATAGAAGGAGAAAAATGGACCGATTCTAAATACACTTTGGAGGTAGACTCTACAGAATAATGGATGGATTGAACTGGGAAGGGAAATGTACAAGGCTGACACAAGGATGGTGCTTTGGTTTCTGGTTTGAGCTACTAGATGGTAGGTAGGTAGGCTCTTTACTGGAGATAGGAAAAAGAGAATCAAGGGTTTAATTTTGGGGGGGCACCTGGGTGGCTCAGTCGGTTAAGCGTCTGCCTTCAGCTCAGGTCATGATCCCAGGGTCCTGGGATCGAGCCCAGGAGTCTGCTTCTCCTTCTCCCTCTGCTGCTCCCCCTGCTTGTGCTCTCTCTCTCTCTGTCAAATAAGTAAATAAAATCTTAAAAAAAAAGTTTAATTTTGGACAGGTTGTATTGAGATGCTCATGAGATAGCCACCTCTCTTTCTCTTTTGTTTTGGTTCTATTGCTATATCTCTTTTATCAGAGTGGGTCAAGGAAGGTGTGTTATAAAAATGCCTCAGACTGAGACAGGAGACTGCCTGGGTTAATGAGAAGCATACTAATGAAATCAGCTAGAAAAACTAAGGGGGATGGTAGTTCTTAAGCTTTGGTTGCAAGGCTTTTCAAGGCTTTTCAAGTTTCTCTGCCCCGTATTGATTTCAGCTTCCCTAGGGATACCAATTGTGAATTTTTTCCTTGATAACCTGAATTTACCCAATCATGTGTTGAGTTTCTCTCTGCCTCTAGCCTCTCCTCTACTTTGTTTACCTACTTCCCTGCTTAAAAACCTCCACTGCCTTCAGGATAAAGTCTGAACTATTTTTTTTTTTAAAGATTTTATTTTCTTATTTGACAGAGAGAGAGAAAGCGGTGGGAAGGGGCAGAGGGAGAGGGAGAAGCAGACTCCCTGCTGAGGGCAGAGCCCCGATGCAGGGACCTTTGCAGGGGCATTGGGGTGGGGGGTTTGAGGTGGGACCAATGCCAGGACCCTGAGATCATGACCTGAGCCCAAAGCAGACACTTAACCAACTGAGCCACCCAGGTGCCCCTAAAGTCTGAACTATTAAACATGTTATTCACGTCTTTCATGATCTGTCTTCTTTCCTTTTCTTTCAGTTTCTCCCCATTCCCTCTTCACATACACTCTATGGAAAGAGAAATATGTACATGAGTGGGGGACAGGAAACTGGCGAGAATGGAGGTGGTCTTGGCCAGATTGAATAGCTTGTACATTAACAGAGGCTTCTTTAGCAGAGAACAGTGAGGTAGAAGCATCTGCAGTACCAAGTTGTAGAAAACAGATACTATTCTGGGATTTTACAATACCCTGTTGTGTATTAATAGTTTTATTAAAGCATGGCTTGGGTCTATGATCTGAGGCAAATTTTTAAACCTCCCAGAACCTGTTCATTTATATGGGAAATGAAAACACCTACCTTATAGAGTAGTTGTAAGATAACATGGTAAGGTATGTAGGATAGTGGGTGGTATTTAGTAGCTACTCAGTAAATGTTATCTACTATTATTTCTATTAGAATTAATTTTCTTTTTTTAAAATTTTTTAAAAAAAGATTTTATTTATTTGAGAGAGAGAGAGAGCATGAGAGGGGGGAGGGTCAGAGGGAGAAGCAGGCTCCCTGCTGAGCAGGGAGCCCAATGCGGACTCCATCTTGGGACTCCAGGATCATGACCTGAGCTGAGGTCATGACCTAAGGCAGTCGCTTAACCAACTGAGCCACCCAGTCGCCCTGGAATTAATTTTCAATGGTAACTCTATTCTAACCTTACTTCCTTCTACTTTCCTTTTGTAGCCCTATTCCAACCAGTAGGGACTACTTACTAGTTCCTGAATAGTTACAGTATTCTTAGTCATGCCAGTTCCCTTGTCTGCCACTCCATTTGCCCTTTGCACTTCAGGTTTCTTTCCATTGACATCTTATACTCACCCTTCAAAGCATAACTTAAAAACCACCTTTTCTGTGGTGCCTGGGTGGCTCAGTTGGTTAAATGTCTGACTCGTGACCTCAGCTCAGGTCTTGATCTCATAGTCATGAGTTCGAGCCCTGTGTTGGGCTCCATGCTAAGCATGGAAAAAACAAAACCAAACCACCTTTTCCACATGGCCTTTTGTGATCACTCCTATTGAAAGTTCTTACTTTAGGGGCGCCTGGGTGGCTCAGTGGGTTAAGCATCTGCCTTCGGCTCAGGTCATGATCCCGGGGTCCTGGGATAGAGCCCTGAGTTGGGCTTCTTGGTGAGCAGGGAGCCTGCTTCTCCCTCTTCCTCTGCCCCTGCCCCCTGCTTGTGCCCCTCCTCTTTCTCTCAAATAAATCTTTAAAAAAAAAAAGTTCTTACTTTATACTTTTTAATGCTTAATTGGTTCTACTCTCGAGGCCTTGTCTGATTAAGCACCAGGTACTGTCTGGTGTTTTAGTTATTTATATATATAGGTTGCCCCTGCTATCTGAAAGTAGAGTATTCCTGTCCTTTTTGTAAGCCAAAATGGTGAAAAACAAAGAAGCAATTACCGTTCATTTATATGGAAAATTTTTTTATTGTTCCCAGACCCAAAAAAATAATCACTCTTAAAGCTTTTCTGATATCTTAGGACACATCTTGCTAATATGCACAAAAATAAGTCAAGACAAAGCACAGATACTCATAGACACAGTTCAAAGCTATGGTGACTGGATGCTGAGATGCTGAGTGTAGTTCCTGGGAAGCAGCTTGGTGGTGCCACCCTATCGCTGCTCAGGGTGTGTGCCACCTCTGTAATGGCTTACTGCCAAACAGATGCTGGGGGCGCCTGGGTGCCTCAGGTGGTTAAGCATCTGACTCTTGATCTCAGCTCAGGTCTTGATCTCAGGATTGTGAGTTTAAGCCCCACACTGCGCTCCACGCTAGGCTACTTGAAAAAAAAAAATTAATGGCCTACCTTCTCAAAAAAAAAAAGGAAAAAACCCACAAATGTTGAATGCCATTTTTGCTTCTCAGTTTTTTCGTAAAAGTGCAAATCCTCTTCAGACTTCTTTCAGTTAGTGAAAATAGGCATAGATGGTCCCCAGTTTATGATGGCTTGATTTACAATTTCTCTGACTTTACAATAGTGCAAAAGCTATTATGCATTCAGTAGAAACTATGCTTTGAATTTTGAATTTTGATATTTTCCTGGGCTGGTGATATGTACTACCATACTTTTCTTGTGATAGTGAGAAGCAGCCACAGTTCACAGTCAGCCATGCAAGCATGAGGGTAAACAACCAATACACTTAAAACCATTCTGCAACCAGTTTTTCACTTTTAGTACAGTATTAAATAAATTACATGAGACATTCAACACTGTATAATGCAGTAGGCTTTGTCTTAGATGATGTTGCCTAACTGTAGGCTAATGTAAGTGTTCTGAGGACATGTAAGGTAGGCTAAACAATGATGTTCTGTTTGTTCTGTGGAGCCTCCTTGAAAAAACAAGTGCACTCTCAACTTAACAATATTTTTAATTCACTATGGGCTTATCAGGACATAACTGCATCATAAGTGAAGGAAGATCTGTGCTAATGTAGGTCTTTTTTAAATAAGTGAAGTGGCATAACTTGAACTTTTGAAAAGCGGGGGATACCTGTATGTCTTGTCTCCCTAAGAATTGTGTATTATTCTTCTTGGGTTCCTTTCAGTTGCTAAACCCAAACCTTGTACATGATTAGCACTCAGTAAACCTTGATAGATGTTCACAGAGCTAATTTGAAGAGTATTACTGATACCTAAATCATTACCCTTCATCCATAAATGGTGATCATAAAGAATTTCCTTAGTGGTACCAAACTATAGTTGTTTTTTCAAAGTTTTCTACCCAAGAAGCATTAATGGAGTACCGACTGTACTAATGTTAGAGAGAAGTATAAAAAAGATGAGAAATACTGTCTGGCCCTCGCAAATCTGCTCAGTATCAGATTTTTAAAGATCTGATTTGCCTCAAGTTAACAGATGCACACTGTTAAAACAAGTGTATCTTGTTTTGTACCAGATGGGGTGTAATTCCAAGGGCTTGGAAGATAAGGATTGAGATGGAATTGGAACTCATTGCTTTGTCTAAAGTGCTTATTATTATTATTTTTTAATCAAAAGACCTCTTTCTGACATCAAGTAAATAGATAAACTCCTTTTGGATTTTGTATCCAGAATGAAAGGAATATCATTTACTGCAAACAGGAAGGGCCTGTTTGTAGAGCATTTATCCTGTTTGCTCCTTGGTTTCTTTGTATCTTTTCCTCTGGTTACCCATCTTATTATTTGTAACAGAAAGAACTTGGCTGCAGGTGTAACAGATTTGTCAGGGTGAGTTTGAGCTTTTAGTAAAGGGTCCATAGGATATTTTCTTTCTGTTAGTTTTTGTTTAATTCTGATCAGCCTCAGAGCTAACTGGAAATACTTGCCTGGTTTATTGTTTGCATTTAATATTCTCGCTACTCCCATTCCCCTTTGCTTTTGTGGCGCTTACTAATAGTGTTGGTACCCATGAGTGCATGGCTGGAAAGAACATGCATAAAAGCTTTCCTTAATAATTTATTTTTCTTTTTCTTTGTATACTCTGAATTGTAGCATCTCTGCTGAATACTAACTACATTGTCTGATTCCCTGATTGTTTTCCTGCATTTAATATATGATATTACCTAAAGCTGGTTTCAGTATGTTCCTTCCAATAGAATTCTTTTGCCCTTCTACTTGTATGTCTGTTCCTTATACTGCGCTCTAATCCGTTCTTTACTTACATTCAGTTTTTTACATATGTCCAGTTATGTGGCAAAATGTGTCAGTTTTGCACTGATAGATGTTATTCTCTCAATTGTTATTCATGTCTTTTTTTAATTTAAAAATATTTGTTGAGCAACTTAATATTTATCAGACATTTCTACGTATTTGTGAGTTTCTGCTAAATAAAACAGAGACACTGCCCTCTTGTGTTATACATTCTATTATGGAGGGCAGACAATTCAAAACAGAGAAAAAAGAAAAGTAAATAAGCAAGGTAATTTTAGACAATAAGTGCTATGCAGAGGGTTAAAATATGGTGATTTGGTAATGTCTTGGTAGCTAATTTTTTAAAATTTGAGTATAGTTGACATATAATGTTATATAATAATTCCGCTATTTAGTGTTGACCCAAAGGAAATGAAAATACTAATTTGAAAAGATACATGCACCCCTATGTTTATTGCACCATTATTTACAATAACCAGGATATGGAAACAACCTAAATGTCCATCAATAGAGAAATGGATAAGGAAGATGTGGTAAATATCTATAATGGAATATTACCCAGCCATAAAAAAGGATGAGCTTGTGCCATTTGAGATAACATTGGTGGACTTAGAGGGTATTATTCTAAGTGAAATAAGTCAGACTGAGAAAGACAAATACCATATGATTTCACTCATAAGTGGGATCTAAAACAATAACAAAACAACAATGAATGAATAAACAAACAAAAAGCAGAATCGACCTATAAATACAGAGAAAAACTAATGGTTGCCAGAGGGGAGGAGGTTAGAGGGTTGGGCAGAATGGGTGAAGGGGAGTGGGAGATACAGGATTCCAGTTACGGAATAAATAAGTCGCAGGATTAAAAGACACAGCATAAGGGATACAGTCAATGATATTGTAATGGCGATGTATTGGAACAGATGATAGCTACACTTTGTGGTGAATGTAGCATGAGGTATAAACTTATTGAATCACTTTATTCATATGCCTTGATCATTTATTCCTAAATGTGTCAAAGAGATCATACCATTGGAGATACCAGGAACATTGATTCTGGGCAAGTGTCATGACTACTTGGACAATTTGGAATTGCCATAGCTCTATAGTTAACATTTTCAGTTACCTTTTGATTAAGCAACAAAAAGAATTCTGAAAAATGTTAATGGTTCAGCTTCTACGTTTAACATGTTGCTTTCTTTGCTTCATTCATTAACTCAGCAGGCATTTGTTGAGCATTTATTGTATCAGGTATTTTTCACTGTTCATATTCTTTTTAAAAGTAGCATTTTGCCATCTTTATTTCTTAGGCATTTTGAGTATGTTCCAAAAGTAATAGTGTTTTTTTATGCTTTGCTACTCAAAGAGTGGTCATTGGGCCAACAGCATTGGCAATATCTGGGAGCTTGTTAGAAATGCAGAATCTCAGGCTCCATTCCAGACTTGCTGAATCAGAATCAGGATTGCTAGGTGATTCAATGCACATTAAAATTTAACAAGTACATATATAGCATATGGATGGTTACCATCTGTGTGTGTGTGTGTGTGTGTGTGTGTGTTTTAAACAATTGAGTACTTTTACTCATTCAGCTACTTTCTTAAGAGACTCCCTTTCATGTGAAAGCAATTACAGAAATATCCTTAGACAAGCTTTTCTATTTTTAAAATTCTGTGAAAAAATTATAAAACACAGAAGTAAATACTCTTCATTTACAGAAATATGCAAGTAAAATACTGTTAGAAGTGAAGCTTAAGTGGTTTTCATAATCTGCTAAAATTTTCACAAAAGATTTGTAATTTTTAAAAATAGGTTTTTATGAGAGACCTTGCTGCAAAGTCTGCTGTATGGGAAGATTTTAATACAGAAGTGGTTTGGTTCATTTTCCATAGGGTGAATGATAAAGTCATATCTGAAACCCATGGAAAATAATGCTAAATTCTCATCCTGTCTTCTCTTTATTTTTGCAAAGGAAGTATGAAGTAAACTGATGCTCTCAAATAAAATTATTACTCTTCTAGAATAAATAGTAGTTTGATATCCGGGTTTTCTTTCTGGTTGTTTGATTACTTAGAGATTAAAGAAAAACACTTTTGGAAAAGTCAGTTGGCTACTCCTAATATGATAAGGAACTGATGACAATTTTATTTCTTTTATTTAAGTACAAGTGTACCTCACTCAGGGGTAACAAATTAGAATGTAGATTGGTCAGTAATATTTTAAGTAATGTTTATAAAGACTGAATTGCATATTTTATTAGCACAGAGTAATTTTTGACTTAGTAAATGAGAATAGAAAATGTGCTTTGGCAAATTTTTGTTAAAGCTTAAAATATTTTAATATTTTTATTGCTTAAAATAGTTGCCAGGAGAAATACATCATAGGTAGAGAGAACAGCAAGTGCAAAGAGCCTGAGAAGGGAATGAGCTAAATATAGTTCATTAATTTGGATTGTGAACATTCAAATAAAATTACTTCATCTAAATAGTGTGAAGCAGATGTGAAGACAATGTAAATGCTACTTTTTGAGTGGAGTGCTTCTAAGTATAGCAGTGAATCAAAGTGTGAGATCATCAGTAGTCAACTTTATTTTCTGGTGTGACAAAAGTTTCTTGTGTGTTGGTTATTTTTTTTTAAAGATTTTATTTATTTATTTTAGAGAGAGAGAGAGAGAGAGAGCATGAGCAGGGGGAGGAGCAGAGGGAGAGGGACAAGCAGACTCCATGCTGAGCACAGAGCCCAACTTGGGGCTCCATCCTAGGACCCTGAGATCATGATCTGAGCTGAGGTCAGATGCTTAACCAACTGAGCCACCCAGGCGCCCCTGGTTATTCTTTAGTAAACTAGATGTGACAATGTTCTTTGGCAATGATTGTGAGACCTAATAATACTGGGATTTTGAGGTCAAGAGACTAGAAACCCAACAATTTTGAAATATACAAGCTCTATAGTCTGCCTTCTTTTCTCTTTTGCTCTCAGCATTTGCTTTCTAAATCTGTCTTCTCTAAACTTTATTTTCTTTTTAAGATTTTATTTATTTATCTGAGAGAGAGAGAGATAGCAAGAGAGAGAACAAGCTGGGAGGAGAGAGAGAAGCAGACTCCCCGCTGAGCAGGGAGCCCAATGCGGGGCTTGATCCCAGGATTCTGGCATCAGGGTCCTGAGCCAAAGGCAGATGCTTAACCTAATGAGCCACCCAGGCACCCCTAAATCTGTCTTCTGTATTTTGTTTCTTTATTTTTCTATTTTTCTCTATTGTAATAACTTCACTGTCTACATTTAAAAATGCCAAGCATTGAAAATCATATTTTTCAGAAGGAAAAAAGGTCTTAAGGAACTTAAAGGAGGATACTTCTGCAAAAGACTGTAATTTAGTATTATAACATGAAAATTTAAGGATTTTTTGGTGATTATATTAATCATATACTTGTCATTGTTGTCTGATAAGTGATCAGAATTCTGCATTTGCTGTTCTTAATGGAGAAGACTATGCATTCTAAGAAATATAAAGAAAAAGAACAATAAAGAGTTGGGGACCTTTTAATCTCATCATTTCTTGCAGTATAGAGACATTTGCAAAGGATAATTCCTGCAAACTTTGGACCTTTATTAGATTGATACCCTCAAAGCATAGTATACAAATAAGATCTTTTTTAGGAAGGATAAAATGGTATTTGCTATATATAGTTCAGTGCATTGAATTTGAAATATGCATTTCACTAAGTTGGCCTCAGGGGTAAGGTAATTTCTCCATGTGCATATATTTAGCAAGTCAAAGCATTAACAATTTATTCAGGATGTATAGGTGAGATATTTTTGTATTTTAATGGAAAGTCTCATGCTTAATGGACTGGAGTACTGTCTGTTGGTGATTAAATACCCAAATATATTAATTTTGGCACACTTGACATGATTTAGGGTTTTGCCTACAGTAATTGGTTTTGATTATAAGAGCTCCCCTTTTCTGTCTTTTTAATAGCAACATCATGACAACAGAGAAGAGTTTAGTGGCTGAAGCTGAAAATTCACAGCACCAACAACAGAAGGAAGAAGGTGAGGGAGCCACAAATTCAGGCCAACAAGAAACTCAGCTGGAAGAGGCTTCTCAAGAGGCAGCTGAGGGAGATAATCAGTGTGAGCAGAAGCTGAAAACATCTAATGGAGATACTCCTACACATGAAGACTTAACCAGGAACAAGGAGCGGACATCAGAAAATAGGGGCCTGTCACGGCTGTTCTCCTCATTTCTCAAAAGGCCAAAGTCGCAGGTTTCTGAGGAAGAAGGCAAAGACGTAGAGTCAGCTAAAGAGAAATGTGAAGGAGGTCAGAAAGAGATAGAATTTGGAACCAGTCTTGAGGAAGAGATCATTTTAAAAGCCCCAATTGCAGCTCCTGAACCTGAACTCAAAACAGACCCATCCTTGGATCTACATTCATTAAGCAGTGCAGAAACACAGGTAAGGATGTGCGAATGTGTGGGAGGTGTGTGTAATGAAGACAAGTTATACAGTTTATTTTTCACTTAATAACATTTGGTGTTATTTCTTACTAACCAGTTGACTTTTGATAAGAATAAGTAACATGAAACTTTGGACTTTCTGTTGTAAAGAAATTAATATAGTCAATGGAAACTTGACTTTTTAAAAGATACACTCTATACATTTATATTTACATTTTATAAATCAAAGAAAACAAAATGAAAGAAAAGTATTTATCAAATAAGTTTATTCAGGCTATGTATCAGTTAGCTGTGATAATAGAATAAGTCTAAGATTTTTAATGAGGGGGAAAAGTTAGGTGGTTTAAAGTTCATTTTGTTGGAATTATTAGAAATGGGACAGTTTATCTGCAAACATGGTCCTTTTATGAAAATCCTCAAAAAAGCCATGTAATAGATTCAAGCCATCCAGAGGTATGTGCTAGGTTTGAGCCATCCCTGCCTTATTTTTATTGTTTTCTCCAACCAGATCATATTACCAGAGTGTAAGTTATAGATAAGGAAGTCTAGCTCTTTATATCACCTTTGTAATATACAGTAGTCTGGGGCCTTAATTGTGTCAGTTATGCCTTGCTATTCAGAGAGTGGTCATTGGGTTAACAGCATTGGCAACCTCTGGGAGCTTGTCAGAAATGCAGGATCTCAGGCTCTACTCCAGACTTGCTGAGTCAGAATCTATATTTTAATAAAGATTTCTGGGTAATTTAGTACATATATAGCATGTACTAAACATGAGTTGTGAATTTATTTATTGTCCAAAAAAACATTTATAACTGAAACTATTTTCTAGGAATCCCATATGCTTTTAGCCTTAATACCTACAAATTAAAAGCTATTTTAAAGGTGTTTTTATTTCTGAAGCATGTGAGCATTATTTGCATTGTTAAAAGTATAAATCCTATATGTTTTTGTTATAGGTCTCAGGTTTGGGCTACACAGTATTATTAGATTTTTCTAAAAATATTACATGTATTTCTAGAAATATTACTTGTATATTAAAAGTGCTAACAGTAAAATTTAGGATAAAGTTGTAATTACATACTTGCTGTTTTGTGAAACAAAGTTGAAAAGATTTACTATATAGTCTAATAGTTAAACATGCAGGCTATATGGGGCACCTGGGTGGCTCAGTCAGTTAGCATCTGCCTTTGGCTTAGGTCATGATCCCAGAGTCCTGGGATCGAGCCCCCCATCGGGTTCTGTGCTTACTGGGGAGCCTGCTTCTCTCTCTCCCTCTGCCTGCTGCTCTGCCTACTTGTGCTCTTTCTCTCTGTTAAATAAATAAATAAATAAAATCTTTAAAAATAAATAAGTAAACATGCAGGTTATGAAATCAGTCTAGAAAATCATAGCTGAGTGACACTTTTGCTTTATCAGTTTCCTCCTCTGTGCAATGAGGATAAAATTCACCTCCTTTGGCTATTAGAGGATTAAACAAGATAAACATGCAAAGTTCTTGACATTGCCTTCCAGTCATTAAATGTTAGTTATTATTACTTAGTTAATCAACATGAACAGTAAAGGCAAAGAAACTCTATGTATCTTAATATCATTTATTTTAGAAATACCAAAAGAGTTGAATTATATTATCTTTCAGGAAGCCTTGTACTTTGAGGAAGTTTTTAACTGACTTTTTTCTCCTCTGCTTTATGTAGGGAAAAACCCATATTTTGTTTTAGTTAGCATTTGAATCCGGGCTAGTGTATTTCATCTAAAGATCATAGCATTTGTGTGAGGTTGAAACAGATGATCGACAAAGTTAATTTTAGATTTAACTAACGTCTCATTCATTGAAACTTTATCAAATCAGAATTGTGATAAATTGTACACAGGTGTTTATATATAAAGGAAAATAAATTAGTACTGTTAATAAATTTTAAGGAGATATTGTGTAAAGGAGAAAACTATTTTGGGTTTTTTAGAAGCTAGTAATTACAATCAAAACCTTGTGGATCAGAACCTTGTAGGTAAAGGTTTATTTGACCATTTTTCTATATGTGTGATAGAGTTTCACTCGAGTGGTCCTTTTCTATCGAGGTTTGTATTTTATTTTATTTGATTTTTTTTTAAAGATTTTATTCATTTGTCAGAGAAAGAGAGCGCGTGCGTGAGTGAGCACACAAGCAGGGGGAGTGGCAGGTAGAGGGAGAAGCAGGCTCCCTGCTGAGCAAGGAGCCCGATGCGGGGACTCAATCCCAGGACTCTGGGACCATGACCTGAGCCAGAGGTAGACGCTTAACCGACTGAGCCACCCAGGTGTCCCTCTATCCAGGTTTTTTAAAAGTAAATTTGTATCATAGGACTGTACTATTCTTTATGTATGGTACCTTGGATTTTTTGGAAGCCATATATCAGTTTTTAATGTTTACTTATTCATTCAACAAGTATTTATTGAAAACCTACTATGTGTGCCAGGCCCTAGGCTGGATATCATTGGTACAATATGACAAAGAGGTTTAAGATCATGAATTCTGGAGCCAGACTGGTATGTAACTTATTAATTGAATGATGCTGGATGAGTTACTTTAACTTCTCAGGCTTCAGTTTCTTTTTTTTTTTTAATTTTAATTCCAGTATAGCTAACATATAGTGTTATATCAGTTTCAGATGTACAATATAGTAAATTGACAGTTCTATACATTACTTAGTGCTCAATAAGTGTTCTTGATCCCTTTTACCTATTCTTTTTTTTTTTTGCAATTGGGTTATTTTTTTTTCATATTATAAACTTAATTTCTTTTTTTAAAATTTTATTTTAATTCCAGTGTAGTTAACATGCAGTGTTATCTTAGTTTAAGGTGTATAATACAATGATTCAGCAATTCCATATGTTAGTGCTCATCAAGATAAGTGCGCCCTTAATCCCCCATCCCCTAGTTTCACATTCCCCACCCCCACCAACCATCTGTTTGTTCTCTATAGTTAAGAGTCTGTTTTTTTGGCTTGTCTCTCTTTTTCTTTTCCCTTTGTTTTGTTTTGTAAATTCCACATTCGAGTGAAATCATAAAGTATTTGTTTTCCTCTGACTGATTTACTTTACTTAGCATTATATTCTCTAGATCCATCCATGTTGTTGCAAATGCCAGGGTTTCATTCTTTTTATGGCTGAATAATATTCCATTGTAGATATATACCACATCTTCTGTATCCATTCATCTATCGATGGACACTTGGGTTGCTTCCATAATTTACTATTATGGATAATGCTGCAGTAAATATAGGGGTTCATATTCTTTGGGTAAATACCTGGTAGTGCAACTACTGGATTATAGTGTAGTTCTATTTTTAACTTTTTGAGGAACCACCCTCCTGTTTTCCATAATGGCTACACCAGTTTGCATTCCCACCATCACTGCACAAGGGTTCCTTTTTCTCCACATCCTTGTTAACACTTGTTGTTTCTTATGTTTTTTATTTTAAAGATTTTATTTGTAAGTAATTTCTACACCCAATGTGGGGCTTGAACTCACAACCCCAAGATTAAGAGTTGAGTGTTCCACCGACTCAGCCAGCCAGGCACCACATGTTTTTGATTTTAGCCATTCTGATAGGTGTGAGGTGATATCTCATTGTGGTTTTGATTTGCAATTCCCTGATGAGTGATGTTGAGCATCTTTTCATGTGTCTGTTGGCCATCTGGATGTCTTCTTTGGAGAAATGTCTGTTCATGTCTTCTGCCCATTTTTAAATTGGATTATTTGTGGGTTTGGTTTTATGTAAATTTAAAAATATATATATTTTAAAGATTTTATTTATTTGACGGAGAGAGCACAAGTGGGCAGAACAGCAGGCAGAGAGAGAGGGAGAAGCAGACTCCTCACTGAGCAGGGAGCCTGACGCGGGACTCAATCCCAGGATCCTGGGATCATGACCTGAGCGGAAGGCATACTCTTAACTGACTGAGCCACCCAGGCGCCCTTTAAATATATTTTTGATGCTAACCTTTTATCGGATATTTCATTTGCAAATATCTTCTCCCATTCAGTAGTTTATCTTTTAGTTTTGTTGATTGTTTGCTGTGCAGAAGATTTTTATTTTGATGTAGTCCCAATAGTTTAGTTTTGCTTTTGTTTCCTTTGCCTCAGGAGATATATCTAGAAAAAATGTTGCTACAGCTCTGGCTTCTTTCTTATCTCTCAAGTGGGAATAACAATAGCCCCCTCCCCACAGGGTTATTATGAGGATAAAGTGAGTTCAAATAAGTAATGCTTTTAGAATAGTAACTGATGCGTTTTAATTGTTATATAGTGTTGTTGTTGTTATAAAGCAAACATCCCTACTCTTGATGACTTTATAGTCTAATGGAAGAGACAAAAAAGTAGTAAATACAAAATATTTATTATAACAAATGTTATGAAGGGAGTAAGTGGGGTACTAACATGAATAGCAGAATGGGGATAGGCTAGATAGGACAGCCGATTGAAGGCCTCTCTGAAGAGGTCGCATGAAAGGGCCACGAAGGATGGGGAGGAGCCTTTTGGACCACCTCCAATATCTAATTCGGGAGCTAAATAATTAGGTCCTTTTTCCTTTATGTCAACCTTATATTCCGAAAGAAAAGAATTAGTGAGGTTCAGTTAAGAATCTTTCAGCAGTTTTATTATGTTGGAAGTAAGAAAGTATGTGCCAAAATGTTGTTTCACTTACTTGTATAACTTTGGGATGACTTCAGGATAACCCCTGGAAACCCAGGTTTCAATGTCTCTTGCTTCTTTGAATCGTATTTGCATTGAGCATGATAGATAAATGATAGAAAGGAGTTAACTTGTAGTTACAGTTGTTAGCCTAGTTTATATGTTGCTTTATGCTCTAAAATTGGTCCCAAGACTCCCTCTTAGCCATTCATAAGATTTAGAATATGTGATAAATCACATCTCATTTTGCAATTCATAAAGCTACCTTGCTAAAATTGAGGAGCATGGGGCAGAGATGGTAAGGTTTTGATAAACTTTAATAATGTATAATGGTGGGATGCCTGGGTGGCTCAGTCGGTTAGGTGTCTGCCTTCGGCTCAGGTCATGATCCCAGGGTCCTGGGATCAAGTCCCACATTGGGCTCCCTGCTCAGCAGGGAGGCTGCTTCTCCCTCTGCCTCTGCTGCTCCCCCCGCTTGTGTTCTCTGTCTGACAAATAAATAAATAAAATCTTTAAAAAAATAATATATAATGGCATAGTCAGGAAAAATACATAATGCTGAGAGCAACAGATTGGTGTCCTGTAGTTTACCTAAAACCTTCATGTGTTGATTTGAAAGGTAGGATTCTACCTGAGAAGTTTTAAGGATAGCATAGTGAGTGTATAGATCTTTTAGGAGATCATAATATCTTTTATAGATTAATAATTTATTTAATCTTAATATCATTTATATTTGTTTTAGCAGTTTTTCTTCCTCACTGCATTTATTGGTAGCATTATTATAGTTATTAAAATGTATACAGCATATTTTGTGAAATGTCTTTATTACTGATTTGATGTCATGGATATGCAGCCTGCTCAGGAAGAACACAGAGAAGATCCAGACTTTGAAACTAAGGAAGGGGGAGGCCTTGAAGACTGCTCTAAGATAGAAGTAAAAGAAGAAAGTCCTGACTCAAAAGCAGAAAGAGAATTAAAAGCTTCCCAGAAATCAATCAGAAGACACAGAAACATGCATTGCAAGGTTTCTTTGTTGGATGACACCGTTTATGAATGTGTTGTGGAGGTGAGTGCATTTTAATTTCCATAGTCAGAACTCTTAAAAATTGTTCCATGTAGGGTTGAGTAAGTAGTGCCAGTGACTGTTTCTATGAACTGAAATGTTAATAGGGATTTTCTGGAAGTGGAGGCCTGGAAGGATTATGAGTGAGTCTTATTTCTTCTCCAGTTTTTTCTGTATCTGCCAAAACTTGTGAATTGAGCATGTGTTACTTTCATAATCCAAAACAATTTCGTTTAAAAACAGTTGGTTGTTATTTATAGAGTGACCTGCCATGACTAGATTTTCCAGGTAGCCTCAATTTCTGATATTAGGTCTAGCTATTCCCATAATTATATTTGTAAAAAAGTTACTGTGTGGTCATTTCTGCTGGCCCAGATCTAAACCTTAATAAGCCTTGATTTATTCAATGCATTTCTTTAGCCCTGTGAAATAGGATATAAACAATTTAAATCAAGTAATGCCATTTTTTAAAATACTCTGTTATTTTCTGAAAAAATAAGTCATTGAGTCAGGATTGAATAAAAAATGTCACTTACTTGGTTATTCTTTTGCTCCTTCAAGACAAGTTAAAATCCTTAAAAATCTAACCATTTTTTAAACTAGAGCAGTAATTATCAGTTATATGCTTGATATAAAGCAATTGTTGTGATTATTACTAATAATAGCCTTTATTGATAAGACATATATAATTCACATATACTTGTATTTTAGGTATGTAATTATGAATTGAATTATCTGCCTGCAAATGCAAATATATCAAAGCACTAATAGTCTAAAATATCACCTTATATCTATTAATAGATATTCCCTCTCCAAGTTTCAAAGAAGAAATCAAGAAAAATACACTATTGTACTTTGAAAATAGCTGCTATACCTGGTAACTACCAGAGACCTATGGTCTGCTCTTTCTGCTTCTCACCACTAGCTAGCTGAGAGATGGGAAAAGCTATTCCGCACATTCTTCCCATTCAGACCAAGGTCCAGATCTGGGTTCTTTATACCTGAAATATTTGTGGGCAGATATGTTTCAGAATTCAGAATATTTTGGGTTTTAGAAAGGGAGTAAGTACTTATGCTGCATATTTCATAACACACCCAGCAGGGTGTGTGGCAGTACCAAGATTCATTCTAAGGTAGGTACATAAAGACCATAAATAGCCTCATAACAGTTCAGGTCAGGATTTGCCTTCACATGAACTTTGGAATCCGCCCCCCCCCCCCCCCCCACCCCCCGCCAAAAAGCCTAAAATTTTACTTTTTAGAGCTTCTGGATTTTGTAATTATAAATAAGGGAGTAGGGACCTGTACGTGAAGAATTCCCAAATCATTTCTGTCATTTGGAGTGAAAACATAAGAGGGAAAAATGAGGAAAATGATTACCATAGATGGGTTAAGTCTGAAAATGAATTAACATCTATGTGAATTACTAACAGTCATTAAAAATAACTGTTCATTGAGAGGACATGTCATGTGTGTGTGTCAAAAATGATTTCTAATTTTTTTGAAGTATTTAAAAAATATATTTCTGAGAGGTCATTAGCATGTTTGATTTTTTTCAACAATTCCAGTAGCTAGGTAAGATGGATATAAATATTCTTATCATTTTACATATAAGAAAGCTAATGTTCAGCATTATTAATTGAATTGACCCAGGTTGTTTTGCTTGTAAATGGAGGAGCCAGGACTTTTTGACTATGCATCTTAGCCTCTAAGTTAGGCTAATTAGGAATATTAGTACCCAAATTTGGCAGTGGTTTGATTTTCTAAGAAGTGTTTCTTTACTAAGAAGACAATTCGTACACCACTGAAAAAGCCACTGCAACAGGTAATGTCTGTTGGGTATCTAGACTTTGTGCATTTTTCAGGAGGGAGTTGAGACATAGCTCATTCTCTTAGGACATTTGGTCTGAGAACAGTAGCAAGTCTGATGGTTTCCATAGTCACTATTAACTGTCAATGTTGACACTAGATTCAGTGAATTTAGGTGGTCATGATGACAGCAGCCCATAGCAAGCTTCAGGAAATACTGCACCAAAAATAAAGAATGTGATGTTTAAGATGGAAGTAGGGAATGGTTGATGAAGGGAAGGTAAAATTATGCTTTAAATTCTAGCACTATTTCCAAGCCACTCTAAGTGTGTTGCATATTTAAGCTGACAACTGACAAATAAAGAAACAGGATTTTTATAACCCACATTGCTCTACTTACGCTGTATAAACCATCAGAAAGTGGTGGTAACCACCGATAAAAGAGGAAATTGGGAAGTGACACTTTATTTTATTTGGTGATAAATACAGGAATAAGAGGAAACCTCAAAATATGTATGTCTTTGCAGAAACATGCTAAGGGACAAGATTTGCTTAAACGAGTGTGTGAGCACCTCAATCTTTTGGAAGAAGACTACTTTGGTCTAGCCATTTGGGATAATGCAGCCTCTAAGGTGAGGAGACTGATTGTCAAAATACTTGTTTAAATTCTTTTATTGTCGTTAAGAGTGTATTTGTGCCTGCCTCTCCAAGATACAGTGTACTTAAGAGTTATTCTTGCCTATTCTTGTTTCTCAGATTTTCCCTCTAGAACATTTTAAAGAAAAGACCATTGCTGCTGTTGTGTTCTTTCATCATTGAGAGAAAGTATCCACTGTACTGTCTTTTTAAAGGACAGGGGAAGTACAGAGCTATGATGTCCTGATTAGCAAGTAGATACCAATAACTTCATATATTACGCAATTAGTATTGTATCTAATAGGTTCATAATAAATATTTGTTGAATGGATGATCTATCAATATTATAATTATACAATAATTATATATAGTTATAATTTGAGAGTAATGTTATAAAAGAGAATAAAATCCCAATATTATTGAAACAGCCCTAAATGAATCTGACATTTTCTTCTAGCCCAAAAGGAAGTGAGTAGTTAACTTTTGAAAGAAGCAAAAGAAAGTGTGAGAACATGGAGGAGGAAAGAAAGGTTAAAAGTCAGGTATTTGCTTCAGGAAACTTGAATTATTTCCTAGGCCAATTTACTGAAAATTACAAGTATTTAGCTTAAAATCTAGTGATAAAAACTTTAGTCCAGTTTAACAAATCTTTGCAGGTGCTATCCTAGATGATATGGATAGGGCTGTGGATAAGATAGACATGGTCTCTGCCCTCTGGAACTTATAGTTTAGTGTGGCGAGTGTTATATAAAAGGAAATCTTAAGATGTCATGACAGGGTATGGCCAGGGAAGTCTTCCCTGGGGATGTGATGCCTGAGCCGAGAATTGATGGATTAAATGGGCAAGTGAGGTGGAGAGAGAATGGATTGTATAAAGGCCTAGAATTGAGAGAGTGGCATTGGAGGAACTAGGAGCCTGGCTAAACATAGGAAATGAGGAACAGAGTAAGAGATGAATCTGGAGAGCTACACAGGGGCCAGGTCCTGGAAAGAGTTTTGTATACGATTTATTTAAAGTGAGTTTTGTTGGTTCTTTCTCCAAGGTAATTTATGTTCGTTAAAAAAAGTTAGGGGCAGCAGCCTTTAACAACTGCAGACTCTATAGATTGGATTATTTGAGTTAGAATGCAAACTTGAAGACATGGAATTGCCCTTTGCCTAAATAAAATCTATTTGTAGAATATACTAGTAGTTACATAGTAGTTTGCAATAATAGTTTGTCCTTCTATGTGAGTGACTGTTGGTTCAAGCAGAAGAACTGTGTCTACCAGCACTAGGTTAATATTGTTCTTTAAGGACTTAATCTTTGTCCTTAAAGGCTCAAACCAACTTGTACTGAAGCCTCTAAGTTCCATTAATAAGGGAAGACTGAAGGTAATTAAAAAACAATACCTCCAAAACTACAGTGAAAAACATTCAGCAGCTGTGAGCTAGAAAATTATTCAATGAATGAAGGAACGTACTCTGAAAAGTATTTTATGTTATACAAGCTCAGTGGGATAAAGTCCAATGTTTTTACACTATGGGTGCAAAAAAAAAAAAAAAGGAAAAGAAAAATCCAAGGTTGATTTGAGAATAATTGAGAATGCTTGAATTTGGCATGTCAGTAAAGTCACTGAATATCTACTTAATATAACTGGAAATAATATCTATGAACCATGCATAGTTAAATTTTGAGAAGCTAGCTCATTCATCAGACATTCAGCAGAGGAAATTCTTTTCCACTTGCAGTTGAGCTTTTTGGGCCCACATTGCTACAAAAACTTTGAGTTGCACTCTGGAAAACAGTATGGAGGTTCCTCAAACAGTTGAAAATAGAGCTACCATACAATCCAGCAATTGCACTACTGGGTATTTACCACAAAGATACAAATGTAGGGATCCGAAGGGGTACATGCACCCCAATGTTTATAGCAGCAATGTCCACAATAGCCAAACTGTGGAAAGAGCCAAGATGTCCATCGACAGATGAATGGATAAAGAAGATGTGGTATATATACACAATGGAATATTATGCAGCCATCAAAAGGAATGAGATCTTGCCATTTGCAATGACGTGGATGGAACTGGAAGGTGTTATGCTGAGTGAAATAAGTCTATCAGAGAAAGACATGTATCATATGACCTCACTGATATGAGGAATTCTTAATCTCAGGAAACAAACAAACTGAGGGTTGCTGGAGTGGTGGGGGGTGGGAGGGATTGGGTGGCTGGGTGATAGACATTGGGGAGGGTATGTGCTATGGTGAGCACTGTGAATTGTACAAGACTGATGAATCACAGATCTGTACTTCTGAAACAAATAATGCAATATATGTTAAGAAAAAAAAAGAAGAAGAAGATAGCAGGAGGGGAAGAATGAAGGGGAGTAAGTCGGAGGGGGAGACAAACCATGAGAGACGATGGACTCTGAAAAACAAACTGAGGGTTCTAGAGGGGAGGGGGGTGGGGGGATGGGTTAGCCCGGTGATGGGTATTAAAGAGGGCACGTTCTGCATGGAGCACTGGGTGTTATGCACAAACAATGAATCATGGACCACTACATCAAAAACTAATGATGTGATGTATGGTGATTAACATAACAATAAAAATTATAAAAAAAACTTTGAGTTGCATTGATAACTTTTCACCATTGGTGGTGCCATCCATAATTGTCCTGTTGGCAGGTTTTATTTCCTTTATAATACTTTTCAAAATCACATATTAAATTGCTTTATTTATATTCATTTAAATATTTATGTGTAAAGTGATATTAAAAGTGGCTAATATAAAAGCTGAATAGCAAAGTACAAACCTGGCTGTATAAAAAAGGGCATTATTATCCCTCTTAGATAAAATATTTCTAGAAGAGAAAAGCTGTTGTTTCAGAATCATAATCTAGTTTCAACTTCCCTGATAGTTTATAAGAGCCCCTTTTGGGGAAGTCAGTGGGCAAGTGAATCCTGGGAAACATAGGGCTTATCATATTCAGAGCATTTGTCAGGTCTATAGTAGGCTCCAGGTTCTTACAGGATATCCAACAGAAACATGGTTAGAGGTGATGAACTGTTCTATATTTTCTGCTTTTAAATTCAGTGTGACCAACCTCCAGCTTTGAGAAATAGGTCAAAGCAGAGTTTTTCTTTGGGTTAAAATGAGGGTCTTTGGGCTGATCTGGGAAGTAGGGCATAGAAGGGAAAGCAGGTACTTGCCAAGCAAATCTTGTACAAAAATGAATTTGGGGAAGACTTACCTTAGCATTGTCAGGTTAAAAGGCCAATACAATAGCAAAAGCCATCTTGGTGATGACAGTCCTTCAATATGCTCCCTCTTGAGTCATACTTCTTTAGTATGGATGAGTTGCTCTCTCTGCTCCCGTGTAGCTGTCCCTGGTATTTCCCATCACCATCATCCTGGGGATTTGATTTGCCTCACTCCTGTGAAGTTTCTCCTATTTCCTTTGTCCTAGCTTTTCCTTGTGTTTTGATAGAGTGCTTCTTCTAAGAAATGGCATGTGAGACATAATCTTTTTGAGACATTATATGTCTGAAAAATGTCTTTATTCTTCCCTCACGTTTGGTTGTTAGTTTGGTTGGGTATAGAATTTTACACTTGAAGTTATTTGCCATCATAATTTTGGTGGCATTGCTCCATTGTCTTCTAGCTTCCAGTGCTGCTCTTGAGAAGGCCAAAGCCATTCTGATTCATGATCTTTTGTGTGCCCTTCCCTTTGTAGAATTAAGCTAGTAAAATCTTATTGTCTTCCTCCCTCCCTCCCTTCTTTCCTTCCTTCCTTCCTTCCCAAAATGGAGGTACGAATTTAACTTAAAACAATAAGGAGAGACCCTGTTTCCCCACACTCCTTACCAAACCACAGTGGCAGCAGACTTTTTACTTTTGCCATATGAATAGGAGAGGAAAACCAGAGCCAGGACTTGCTTTGTAACCACAGCTCCAAGTCCATGGTTTGGAGCCCATTGCTAACTCTCTGTGGATGATATCGTCCCCTTCCCAAAACAGGTGAGGAAAGAGTTCCTCAGCCTTATAAGTTCGAGCCCAGCATGGAGCCAATCTCCTTGCCAGCCCAGCTTAGAAATGCCACCTCTTTACTGACCCAGGCTGGTGGCAGAGAGGACCATGAGCTAAGGGGAGGGCTCGCTCATGCTGCCCTGGGCTGTCAGCCTGATGCTAGCTGCATTGATGAAGGAGCAGGACAGGTCTTTAGCCAAAGGCCTAGGTTCAGCTTGGAGCAGCGATGCAGGGCTGTGGCCTGGTTGCCTGGCACCATGGGGGTTGTGACACAGGCTTTGTGCAGCCAGTCTGGAGGGGAATGAAAAAGCCTTGTGGCAGTGTGGGCAAGGAGAGGGGTGGCATTGGTGGCACATGTGGCCATGGGCTGCAAGCTTGGAGGGATAGCAGAAGACCTTGGGCGGTTGGGGCATGGATGGGGGGGAGGCCGCCATGTGCCAGCCGGGTACATGGCCAGCTTGGGCCGGTAAGAGAAGGCCTTGTCACAGGAACAGCAGCGATGCGGGCGCTGGGCCGGGGCTGTTGTCGGACCAGGGAAGGTGCCCCCGCAGAAGTGGCAGGCCCTGGAACCAACTGGCTGGGCTTCTGCGGTGAGCCCTGGTGGGGTGCTGCTCCCTTGGTTACTGGTTCCTTGCCGGTGGGACTAGGATCCGTGTCCCAGCCGTGGACTCCGAATCTTGTTCCAGCATCTTGCTGGCCCAGGAACCCAGAGGGAGTTCGGCGACGCTGGGGATTATCAGGCTGATGGGGATAGGGCTGTAGGGCCCCGGTATTGGTTTAGTCTCAGTCCACTGACACCACGTGAACTGCTTGCTTCTTGTTGCTAAATTTTATCCCTGGTGTGGAGGGGGGAGGGGGGACCTGCGGAAGACCCCTCCTACAGTGGCTGGTGCAGCTGCTGAGCTGCCCTTGGACATGGTGCAGTTGCTCCGCCCGTCATGCTGTTCGATTTCATTTTAGTCACCATTACCTATGTATATCTACTGGCAGTAAGCCAGATTTCCAGATAGTCTCTTTAGAAGTATATAGAGAGTCAGGAAACGCTTAAATGTGTAAAGCCATTAGTGTTGTTAGTCGTTTATCCAAATTTTCTGTTATTCTGAAAACACAAAGAGTACTAGAGTTACAAAATCTCCTGGGGTTCAATCCCCTCATTTTAGAGATGAGAAAACTGAAGCATATAAAGGCAGAGTGGCTTCCTCCCAATCCATTCCCTCCTGAAATTCCCTGCGTCCTGCTCCTTCCTAAATGATTTTCTCCTTCAGCTTTTTATTCCTCTTTCCTTGAATTTTACGTTTTGTTCTTGTTTCTTGGTTTTTGTTTCCTACCTACCGGAATTAGTTCCTGTTAAATTACAAAAATTCAACCAAGTAAATTTTAAAGATCTAATTGCCCTTGGTAATCATTTCATGAATTGGGCATCGTTCCACCTAGCAAGTAGAGGGGAGCTCTGAAGGCTTACAGGAAAGCAAAGGTTTTTTAAGGTAAAGAGGGAATGGAAAAGAGGAAATTATTAGCCAAGAATCCACTGTTTTAGGCAAGGTCACCCTCCAAGGGGAACAGACAGGGTCTATTAGTAAATATCTTAGTGCTGACCAGGAAATTCCCATGTTGACTAGTTAAAGGTTACATTTCTTGGTGGTTGAAACTGTAGTTAGGTTAGATATTAAGTCTTGGTTTACTGACTTGGTTAACCTAGGTGATGCCATTTTGGGCTTATGGTTTTCTTTTTAACATTCCTCAAATTGTGGGGAAAAAATGTGAACCATAAGACAAACAGAGATGACTATCCTCTTTCCAGTCCCAGTCTATTGTCTGTCATCTTTTTTTGTGTGTAAAGATTTGTCCTTTGTATATGTAAGTTCTCTCCTTAAGAACTTCTGGATTGTTTGTAGACAATTGGGTACCTTTAGCAGGGAGGAAAGTTAATTGAATTGACTTTTTCCTCACATGGAATGGCTTGCTTACTCTCTTTCCCTACTGACTACATAATTAACAGGCCTATTGCCAGACTAAGTCTGGCTAGAGAAGAGGAAAGGCAGTTAGCAGCAAAATTCTGTAACCCCATGAGACATTTATTACCACTATGAATCAAAGTTATATGAGTTAAATAGTTGTTTCCTACGTTTTATTCCTGCTTGGTTGTTTATGAATGAATCGGATTTTTTTCCTTGGAGAAATGTCACCCACATTAATTCTTACCCCCTCCTCCCCAAATTCCCTTCCTAAGCAAAAATCTTGAGCTCTTTTGGTAAATACTGAGAATTTTAAATGAGTAGTTCATTCAGTTCAGTCATGGTCCTCTGTCTTTTCTTTCATTTCTGTGTGGATGAATTTTCTTACCTTAGGAGTCAAATTTTTAACTCTGAATAGGTAATCAGTCATAGCCAGGAGGGTCTTTCTTTCACCTTGCAAAGGCAAATAGCAAACACCACTTGAGTGAATATTATATCTGTAGTGTGAGGCATTTAACTTATTGTCATCTGAAAGGATGGATTGTTTTAAATTGATTCATGACTAGCTTTGAAGCAAGTACCAATAAGGATTGTATCTTTATAGTCTGGCAAATCAGAAAGACTAAGATGAATTTTGTAAACATACTTGCAGAGTAGGAGGCTGTATTTGGGATCTTGTCTTTTGCTCCAAAGATTTGGTTTGACATCTCTAGTGGATTTAAATGTGGCTTTTTTTAACACTTAAAGAGTCAGACCTAGAATTACTGTGCTAGAGTTTCTACAAACATCTTGGAGCAGTGATTTGAAGTCAGCATACTAACAGAAGCATAAACAATGGTTATTCCTCAAGTTAAGGAAGACAGACTTGTGGAGCTTATAGATAATCCTTTTACCTCAAAAGACAAGGAGGAGCGCCTGGGTGGCTCAGTCGTTAAGCGTCTGCCTTCGGCTCAGGTCATGATCCCAGGGTCCTGGGATCGAGCCCCACATTGGGCTCCCTGCTCGGTGGGAAGCCTGATTCTCCTCCCACTTCCCCTGCTTGTGTTCCTGCTCTTGCTGTGTCTCTGTCAAATAAATAAATAAAATCTTAAAAAAAAAAAAAAAGACAAGGATTTGTCTAGATCACTTATATGTATGTGCAGGGTTTTAGGACCTCCAGATAAAGGTAGCTGATGGCCAACTCAAGGACTGTTCTTTCTTAGGGTTTTTTCTTAAAACTTTATGAACCTAAGGTTATATTGCCACAAAAGATGTGAAAAGTTCCTAGTCATTTTACTTACTTAAATGACATTGCCTTAGTTGAAACTTTATCATCTCTATACTGGTTTATTTCAGTAGCATTTTTCATTTGTTTATTCATTTATTCATCAAACATTTATTGAGTCGACAGCATGTGCCTTGTGCCAGACAGAACTATAAAAGACATAGTCTCTTTGCTCAGGGAGCTCCCAGACCGATGAGGAGGCAGCAGTAAGATGGGAACCCACAAAAAAGGGGTTTTCTGTGAAGGTAACATAAGATCTGAATTAGATAGTCAAGAATCTTCCAGATGAAGAAATTGGGATAGAGTATTCCAAGTGAAAGGGACAACATGTGAGAAGGTGTTTTAAAGTAGGAGAGTACATGTGAGACCTGTAATTCTTCAGCTGAATGAATAAAGATCTGTATCAGGCTATTACTGTTATTCATCTCTATTATTTCGAAACTTTTTTTAAGCTCAAGAAGGAATGTGATACTTTTTTTTTATGTGATACTTTTTTAAAGCACAATTTAAGTTCTGTTAAAATGTTAATTTAATAAATAAATAAATAAATAAGATGTTAATTTATTTAACTCACAGGAAATGATCAGCAAAATGGACCCTTCAGAGGGAATCCTTAAAAAAAAAAATAAAGGGAATCCTTGCAACTGAAAGTATTCAAATAGAAACCAGAAGATTATCCAGACTTGCTATTTTGGGGACATCTTAAGAACCCTAATAATTGGTGCCTGAGTGGCTCAGTTGGTTAAGCGCCTGTCTTTGGCCCAGGTCATGATCCCAGGGTCCCTTGGATCAAGTCCCGCATCGGGCTTGCTGCTCATGTGTGCTCTCTCTCTCAGGCTCTCTTTCTCAAATAAATAAATAAAACTTTAAAAAAAAGGATCCCGATAAGATACAATTCTATAACTTTTGTCCTCTCAATATTTTGTTATTTTATAAGTTAATTCCTATCTTTTTCCCCTAGCTATAACCCTCTCTTTCACCTCTCCTTCAAAACCATTCTCTTGAGAAATTGGTTTACATATAACTATCTTTAGTTCCTCACCTATTTAGTCTAACATAATACAGGGAAGTGTGTAAATCATACATGCGTATTTCAAAGAATTTTTACAAAGTGAACACATCTGTAAATACCCCCAAGACTGAGAAAATAAACATTACCAGGACTCCAGAATCCCCTTTTGTGCCCCCTCCCAGTCACTCCCTCCATCCCCTAACAATCATTACTCCCACCCCACCCGGTAAAAGTAACAGATGTCTTCCTGACATCTATTACCGTCAGTTAGCTTTGCTTGTTTTTAAACTGTATTGTAAAAATGAAATCATACATATGTTCTCTTAGGTCTGGCTTCTTTTATTTTGTTCAGTATTGTGTTTTTGAGATTCATCCGTGGTGTGAGTAACAGTAGATCATTCATTCTCATTTCTGTATAAATGTTCATTGTTTGAGGGGCCCCTGGGTGGCTCAGTCGTTAAGCGTCTGCCTTCGGCTCAGGTCATGATCCCAGGGTCCTGGGATTGAGCCCCGCATTGGGCTCCCTGCTCCGCAGGAAACCTGCTTCTCCCTCTCCCACTGCTTGTGTTCCCACTCTTGCTGTCTCTCTCTCTCTGTCAAATAAATAAAATCTTCAAAAATAAATTTAAAAATATAAATTCTTAAAAAAAGTTAATTGACTATACCACACTTTATATATTCTACTATTGATGGATGTTTGGCTTGTATATAGTTTGGGCTTTTAAGAATACTGCTGTTGGAACATTCTGGTATATGTCTTTTAATGCACATATTTCTTTTCTGTCCCATAGACTTCATCCTATCAAGCCCTTTTGATGATCAGTATCAGCACAATTTATTGAGTGTTGCTTATGTGCTTTTTATATACATCAAATAATTTAATTCATAAAAACTCTGAAGAGAGTAGGTTTTTTAAAAAACGATTTACTTATTTATTTGAGAGAGAGAGAGAGAGTGGAGGGAGGGGAGAAGGAAAGAGAATCCTCAAGCAGACTCCATGCTGAGTGGGGAGCTCAGCGTGGGGCTTGATTCCAGGACCCCAAGGTCATGACCTGAGCTGAAACCAAGAGTTGGACACCCAACTGACTGAGCCACCCAGGCACCCAGAGGAGGGTAGTTTTATCCCAATTTTATATATGAGAAAATTGAGATTTAGATGATCTTATATAAGGTTACACAGCTAGTAAATGGTAGAGAGGTTGAGACAGGATTAGAACTCAAGACTATCTGACTTCAAAGCCTGTACCCATAACTGTTATTCTCTCCTGTACCACAGTTATCGTTCTCAACAGCAACCCCTCATTTGGTCTCCCTTTATATAGTCCTTCCTCTAATTCATGTCACTCCTTTATTTTAAATCCTTCAATGGCTCCCCCTTGCCTGGAACTTGAAAAAGTCAGAGTTTCTTACTGTGAAATACTGAGTTCCCCCTGATCTGACCCTTACCATACCATTCTCTTCCGTTTTGTATCTCCCCTCCTCACTTCTTTGTTCCAGCTATGCTCACCTACATGTCACAACTGAGACATGTTCTTTTATACCCTGGGCCTTTTTATTTACTCCCTCTTCTGTTTTGCCTGGCTAACTCTTGTTTGTCCATGAAGATGCGGCTTAGGTCTCCCAAACATTCTCTTGAGAAACATTTCCTAACTGCCTCTTCTCCCCAGTCCATTTTGGTGCACCTCCTCTGTGCTCCTAGAACACCCTCATCATAGGACTCTCACACATTACTATAATCATCATTCTCACACTTAGAACAAAAAATCAGTGGTTCACTTTTCACCTCTTCCATTAGACCGACAGCTCGTTGAGGACAAGTACAATTTTTAAATCCTGTTTTGAAACTTCAGTGCCTAGCACATGGGGTTACTCCTCAAATATTTGTTGGCTAAATAAAATGCTGTGAATTGAATCATTTAAATTGAGCATAAAAGTACCTATTCTTGTACACATTGATTTTTATTATCTTGTACACATTGTTTTTTATTTGGATTTGGAGGTCTAGGTACTGAAGCAATAATAATTTGTTCTATAACGTTACTAATACCTTGGAGTCACATGTGATTGACACAAATCTGGGTTTGCCCTCGTTATGTCAAATTGGTGGGAATTCTAGCTCCAGAGTCATAGAATGGCTGAAAAATCCCTGTAAGACACTTGGCAGCTTCAGGTTACCTTGGGAGATTTCTCTAAAAAAATAGTGGAAAATATAGAGTTGCCTCATTATGGTGAGTGATGTTTCATTCCAAAGTGGTAAAAAGTAGTCTTTCTTAAGAGTTCTAGGTTGCATGGTATAAATGATGATTCTCAGTGGTTCCATGAAACTTATTAATTGGACTTTTTGAAGTCTTCCTTTGCCTTTGGACCTGTAACAACTTAAAGTTCTTTAATCATAATGAGAAATGAGAGTTACTGCCTTTCTGACAGGGCTTAAACAAGTGTGTGCTTAGTTTTTATTCTAAGGAATAATTTTATATTAAATGGTATATTTTTAACACATTTCTTAATCTTCTGTGTTAATTGTGGAGAAAGGGGACAGAAAAGGAAATTAATCTTCACTCTTGTGTTTATTGTCTGTTATGATGACTACCTTTATAAAGCAGTTAAAGTAGTATATAATCAAATATAAGGTTGTGGAATTCAAGTTCATTTCTTGGGCAGGGCAGATGGAATGGTAGCCTTGTGCCTTTTGTCTTTGTTGATAGAGGGCGAGGAAGGGGTACTTTACTCTAAATATCACTAAAATTCAGTTTTAAACCTTTTGGAGGAGGGTATGGAGAGGTATTGGGAGGAAGCAGGAGAGGGGCTCCTGGGTGCTGACAATGTTAAACTCATGTGTTCACTTTGATAAGTTATTGAGCTATACACTTATGTTTTAGGTATGTTTCTGTATGTCTCTTATATCAATAAAATATTTTAAACAATTTAATTTAGAAATTTCTGTCTTTGAACATTTCCCAAGGAGCCTGCAAAAGATGTTAATGGTGAGGCTCTTTCCAAGTGCCATTATTTTTCATGGTCCACCATAAATTGAAGAATCCTGCCCTAATGGTGTGTAGACTCTAAGTGGGGTTGGAGAACAGTAAAAGGAGAGATTAGTGTGGGCAAGAGTAGTCAGGGAAAACAACATAATCACTCATCCAATAAATATTAACTGAGCATGAAACATGTACCAGATGCCATGTTGACATAGAAAACTTAAATGAGATTGGAGGTCAAAGTTGGAGGGAAAAATAAGATCTGGGTGATGTTAATTAATCCTGGTTATATCTCTACTACTCTTTACAGAATGATAAAAATAGCAAGTGCTTATTTAGCATTTCTTCTTTACTAAAAGTTTTACATGTATTAGCTCATTTAATCTTCACAATAAGTCTATGAGACGGGCACAACTACTAGTATCTCATTTTAATTTCCTCTAGTAGATGAGAAAACAGATACAGAGATGCCTAAAATCGCTCAGCTAGGAAGTAGTGGAGTTAGGATTCATTCCTAACTGTCTGGCTCCCTATTTCTCTGCTCACATTTACTATGCTGTGTGAAATTAATGCAGAGAATATCAGAGATATAGATTGACCTAGAGAATCTATTCGAAAATGTCCAGTAATCCTGCTCTGGTACTCTGTGCTTTGTGTGTTTTGGAGCTGTGTGTGAATGCCTTTTCTTCTTTTTACAGACATGGCTGGATTCTGCCAAAGAAATAAAAAAGCAAGTTCGTGGTAAGTGAATCTAGCCCTTTTTATAGTTCTTTCTTTCTTTTAGTAGGTCAGAGGATTTTCACCCATTTTCTGGCTATGAGTCACTTTAGAATCCTGGCTATGGCAGGTGGCTCTGAAATTGAGATAAAGCCTTCCCTTAGAAGGAGGAGATTCCATGATAGAAAGATACAACAGAGGTGGACATGATTGAGATGTAGGTCAGATCTTGATGTTTTTCTTTACAACTAGGCAAAATTGGGGAAGATTGGAATGGTTGAGAAAAACAAGTTTGAGAAGACCAAAGATGAGAAGAGAAAAAGGATATGGGAGTCAGTTCTCAAAGGAGTTTGCTGTCTGGTCCTGGTCCTTTTAAATTGTTCTGGACTGTTGCATTCTAACCTTCTTCATGTTTTCTTCTCTAGTTAGTCCATTCTCAATAATCTTCTTCCAAACAGTTCTTCTGTTAGTAGAAAAATGAAATTTCCTTGCCAATGGCCCTCTGACATTGTGACTTTTCTCCTAACGCCAAGCCCTCTAGTATGTTACTGTTGTACCCCTGCTCAGACAGCTCTCCTGAGATAAATATTTCTAGGTCGAATAAAGTGTAAATTAGTATTTTGTAGCTCCAGGCCCAAAGGGCTAGCTAAGGGGTAGAGACTCTTTTTCTCTTGTTTACAACTAAATGTCTTTTTGGTTTATTTTTAAGGAAACTTTTAGGAACTGCAATAGAGGTTATTCATCATGGTTAGTAAGTTTTAACTCTATCACCTAAAAACAAATTTTATTTTTCATTTGTTTCTTAAAAGAAAACAATCTTGCTGTAGTGAAATGTTTTCTTTTAGACATATTTATAATTTATATTCCTTGAGATAGAAAAACAAAATACTCCTTTGGACTGGCAACTCTCCATATTTGTTCTTTGCCTATAAAATGTTTTAAAATCCAAGTCAGAGCAAAATAAATAAATAAATAATAAAAAATAAAATAAAATGCAAGTAAGAGCAATACATTTTTGGAATATTTGAGGCATGACAAGAAAAACATAACTCCAAGTCCCCTTCCATGAAAATTCTTTTAATATTCAGTATTACTCAGGAACAAATGATTATACAAGAAGACTGGTTAGGAAGAAAAGTTAAAGCAGAATTTATGATGAGTGGAGAAGAGTATCTAGTAGATTATATAGATGTAATGATCTCTAGATAGAATTTCTAGCTATAGAAAAAAATCTTGCTAAGAAAAAGAACCAGTGTTTGTCATTTAAAAAAAATTTACAAAATAATAAGAACCCTTCCTTTAACATGGGAAAGGAAAACCTTGTCTGTAGCACAAACTTAAATAGGGAATCAAAATGTAAACATTTCATTAAGCCAAAGAGAAGATCAACATTTATCTATTGCAAAGATTTTGTTTTTTTAAAAAAATATTTTTTGTCACACAGATAATATTTACCCATTGTGAAAAATTTAAACATTAGGGAAATATATCATGAAAAAAGTAAAAGGCCCCTAAATTCTATCCTCTAGATACAATTACTGTTAAGTTGGTATAAGCTACAGGATTTTTTCTAGGCATATATAAATTTTGCCTTTCAAAAATAGAATTATGCTGTATAGTATTCTTGTCCCCCCACGTCCATAGGAGATACGTTCCAGGTCCCCCAGTGGATGCCTGAAATTGTAGATAGTACCAAACCCTGTATATACTGTGTTTTTTTCTTATACATATGTATCTTGATAAAGTTTAATTTATAAATTAGGCACAGTAAGAGATTAACAACAATAACTAATAATAAAATAGAACAATTATAACAATACACTGTAATAAAAGTTATATGAGTGTGGTCTCTCTCTCAAAATATGTTATTGGACTGTACTCACCCTTCCTATGATAATGTGATGTGATGAAATGCCTATGTGATGAGACGAAGGGAGGTGAATGACGCAGGCATTGTGACCTCGTCTTAGGCTACTATTGATCTTCTGACCGTATATCAGGAGGATCATCTGCTTCCAGATCGTGGTTGACCATGGGAAAGTAAAACCATGGATAAGGGGGCACCTGGGTGGCTCAGTCAGTTAAGCGTCTGCCTTCGGCTCAGGTCATGGTCCCAGGGTCCTGGGATCGAGCCCCGCATCGGGCTCCCTGCCTGGCGGGAAGCCTGCTTGCGTTCCCTCTCTCGCTGTCTCTCTCTGTCGAATAAATAAATAAAATCTTAAAAAAAAAAAAACATGGATAAGGGGGGACTGTTGTACATTGTTATGTATTATATTATCTATGCATTATGTATTATATATAGTTAAAAATTTGTTTAAATAGGTGATACAAATATGTGGAATAAAATTAAAAGATACAGATGAATCTAATGCCAGGTAAATCGCCCTTCTACCCCATCCTTTAATTCCTTGGGTTCTTTCCAGAGATGTGCTGAGTGTACATAGACATACACGTATTTTAATATAAATATGTATTTAACACATATATGTTTACATGCATATATTTTACTATGTACATTTACATAAATATGTATTTAATAGGCATGTTTTATATGTATTTAATATAAATATGCAACCAATTTTTTATTTAACATAATTTGGAGTATTCTTCATATCAGCACATATAAATTTGTTTAAAAATTTTCTTGATGACATAGTTGTAGCACAATATATATAAGCAGTCATTTTGATGGCCATTTTGGGTTATTCTCAATAGTTTGCTATTACAAACAAGGTTGCAGTGAACGTTTATATAGGTTCACGTTCACTTATATAAGTGCATACATATATATGTTCCTGTAGGTAAGTTCCTAGAAGTAGAATAAAAAATACAAATATCTAAAATTGAAATAGATACTCACCAGAAGGATTTTTTTTCCATATGAAAAACATACAGAGAAGTATGGAGGCTAATGTAACAAATAACCCATGTACACATCACCCAGAATTAACATGTGTTAACATTTTAAATTTAAAATAGGACAGTACCGGTAAGTTCTATCTTTTTTGTTTTCCTCCTAGTCCTGCTCTCTTTTCTCCCTAGCCACTGAAACCTGTTTTCATGAATTTGGGGTGATTCAGTCCATGGTTTTTTTTATGTTTTTTCTTATATATCCATACCTATATACCATAGATAGTATTGCTTTGTCTGTTGAAGTTTCCCTCAGACCCATTTATTCATTTGAACCTCTTTTGGAGGTTTATCAATCTCTCCCTTTCCTCCCAGCTTAATTCCCTTGGTTGTGAATAAGAGAGATCTCCCCTACTCAGTGTGGCTATCCATCTCTGCCCCTTTCTGTAATAGTGCAGAGCAAAAGCAAGAAGTCCTTATACCTTCAAAAAAGGGAGGGAGGAAGGAAGGAAGGGAGGAGGGAGGAAGGGAGGGAGGGAGGAATCCTTATACCTTCTACATATACCGAACAATACAGATATATAATGTACACAACTTATGCTTAAAAAATTCTCTAGTCCAGGTGTAGTTTTTATAAATGTGTCTTTCTCTCCTTTCCCTGCAGGGGTCACACTGTCCTGAATTTTATGTTAATGATTTCATTGTATTTTTAAGTAGTTTCTGTTACCTATGAATGTATACCTAAAAATATTGTTTTACCTTTTGAACATCATATAAATTTAATTATTTAACAGTTAGCCATTTGTGATTTGGTTTTCTTCCTCAACATGATTTTTGAAATTCATCTCAGTTGAAAAGAAAATTTCACAAAACGATTCTTCATCTTTACTATGAGGGATATCCTCTGATTTTTTTTGTTTGTATTCTATTTCATTTTTTAAAATGCTGGGTTTTTTTAAAGATTTTATTTATTTATTTGAGAGCGAGAGAGAATGAGAGATAGAGAGCACGAGAGGGAAGACGGTCAGAGGGAGAAGCAGACTCCCTGCTGAGCAGGAAGCCCAATGTGGAACTCGATCCCGGGACTCCAGGATCATGACCTGAGCCGAAGGCAGTTGCTTAACCAACTGAGCCACCCAGGCGCCCCTAAAATGCTGTTTTTGACCTACTAAACTGACTTCACAATGGATCATGATCCACAGTTTAAAAAAACACTTGAGGGCGCCTGGGTGGCTCAGTTGGTTAAGCAACTGCCTTCGGCTCAGGTCATGATCCTGGAGTCCCGGAATCGAGTTCCACATTGGGCTTCCTGCTCAGCAGGGAGTCTGCTTCTCCCTCTGACCGTCTTCCCTCTCGTGCTCTCTATCTCTCATTCTCTCGCTCTCAAATAAATAAATAAAATCTTAAAAAACAAAACAAAACAAAACACTTGATTGAGGATGTATACCTGTAAGTGGAATGCTAGATTATAGGGTATGTTTTACCAGATATTGCCAAATTGGTCTCCTTTACGTTGATTGTAACAGTTTACCTCCCCACCAGTAGGAGTAAATGAGAATTCCTAGTTTCCTGTGTCCTCAGAAGGCAGGAATTTTTTTCAATTATTAATTTAAAATATTTCTTGACATAATTTTAGACTTAACAGAAAATTGAAAGAATGCTACAAAGAGTTCCTGAATATCCTTTACTCAGATTCCTCAAATGTTAATATTTTACTACATTTGCTTTTTCTTTTCTCTTTATCTATACGATCACACACACACACACACACACATATACACAGAGGTTTTTTTTCTGAACCATTTTAAAGTTGCATCATAGCAACATTATTCACAATAAACAAAAGGGAGAAACAACCCAATGTCCATCAACCCAATGCCCATTACCCAATAATAGGTAAGCAAAATGTGATACATACATACAGTGGAATATTATTCAGCCTTAAAAAGGAAAGAAATACTGATACATTGATACATGTTCCTGTGTAGATGATCAATGAAAACATTATGCTAAGTGAAAGTAACCAAATGTTTAAGGTCATATATGATTCTATTTATATAATATCCAGAATATGTAGATCCACAGAAATAAAACAGATTAGTGGTTGCCAAGTGTTGGAGGTGGAGGGGGTACGGACAGAGAGGGAGTGACTGCTTAATGGATACAGAGTTTCCTTTGGGAGTGGTAAAAAGGTTTTGGAAAAAAAAAGAAAAGAAAAGGTTTTGAAACTAGATAGTGATGATGGTTGTACAGAATTATGAATGTACTGAATGCCACTGAATTGTACACTAAATATACTGAATCGTATACTTTAAAATGGTTCATATTATGTGAATTTCACCTCAATAAAAAAGAAAATAAGTTGCAGTCATGATATCTCTCTACCCCTAAAATATCCTAAAAACTATGAATTTTCATATATAGCTATAATACAGTTAGTAAAAGCAGGAAATTAACATTGAAGCAATACTGTAACATACAGATCTAATCAGTTGTCCCAGTAATATTCTTTATAGCAAAAGAAAATCTCCGGTGATGTTTTGCATTTAGTTGGCAGATCTCTTTAGTTTTTTTGATCTGGAACAGTTCCTGAGTCTTTAAAGTATTTTATAACATTGGAAGTTTTGAAGAGTCCAGCCTCATTATTTTATAAGTGGTCACTTTGAGGATGTTTGATATTTCTTCATGGCACATGAATCTTCAGATTATGCGCTTTGGTGGGAATGTCATTGAAGTGTTACTGAGTTAGAGGGCAGAATTTTTTTTTTAAGTAAACATTTTTTGTTTTAAGATTTTATTTATTTATTTGTCAGAGAGAGAGAGCATGCACAAGCAGGGGAACGGCAGGCAGAGGGAGAAGCAGGTTCCCTCCTGAGCAAGGAGCCCAATGTGGGACTCGATCCTAGGACCCTGGGATCATGACCTGAGCTAAAGGCAGACACTTAACTGACTGAGCCACCCAGGCATCCCAAGAGGGCAGGAATTTTATTTATTTTTTATTTTTTTATTTTAAAAATATTTTATTTATTTGACAGAGACACAGCGAGAGAGGGAACACAAGCAGGGGGAGTGGGAGAGGGAGAAGCAGGCTTCCCACTGAGCAGGGAGCCCGATGCGGGGCTCGATTCCAGGACTTCGGGATCATGACCTGAGCTGAAGGCAGACACTTAACGACTGAGCCACCCAGGGGCCCCAAGAGGGCAGAAATTTTAATGTTAAGATTTTTTAGAGCCTTTCCAGCCACCTTCCCCCCCCCTAAATATTCTCCATAAGGTATTACTAATTATATGTATGCTATTCTAGAGACTGTCACTAACTAAAGCTTAACTTTAATGTTTTTTTAATTCCAAGTGATTAACTTTTTTAGTCTCTATTGCATTGAACCCCGAGCTAGCTTGCAGTGAACCTGAATATCTTCACTAGCAACATACCAGACTTGTATCTCTTACATGGAAAAGAATAGGAACTGAAAATTTGGGTTCCTCTTCTTAAAATTGCTGTTAACAAAAGTAAAAGAGTTAATAATTGGGACATTTCTGTTTAGATGTGGTTATTTATAATACAGTTAAACTTCCTTGTTTTGGGTTAAATGGAGTGAAAAATTGAACCAGAATACAGGGGTTTTTTTGGTTTGTTTTCATTTGATTAGGTGTAGTAACATAAGGTCATTGGTGGATCTGGATTAATGGATAATTTTAATATATTAGTGCCTTTTTTCTGCCCCCTGGAGCTGTAGCATCCTCATATGACCTTCACAACAATGCTGTGAGATCAGTTACTTTATTTCATTCATTCACTCAACAAATATTTCTTGAGCATCTATGATCTACCAAGCACTGTTTTGGACACTAGGGATACATACCAAATAAAACAGAAAAAAATTTTTTTGCTCAGTAATTTGCAGTTTAGTAGGAGGAGACAAAGATTATTCTTTAAAAAAGTTATATGTTTATATCTAATAAGTAGTATATGTACAAAATTCAAATGGTATAAAAGTGTATACAGTGAAAATAGGTCTTCATCCTATTTTCCCCATCTTCATTTTCCTCTCTAAAAGTTCCCCTTCCTAACTTCCTAACTACTATAAATGGTTTAGTATATATCCTTATAGGGATTGTCTATGCATATATAATCATACCCTAACATATACTTCTTTCATGGTTGCTTTTTTTAAATTTAAATTTTAGCTTTTGAAAGATTTTTGTTTATTAGAGAGTGAACACAGCGAGGGGAAGGGCACTCCGGAGGGAGCGGGAGAGAATCCCAAACAGACTCCATGCTGAGTGAGAGCTCTATGAGGAGCTCCATCTCACGACCCTGAGATCATGACCTGAGCCGAAACCAAGAGTCGGGCATTTAGGCGGCTGAGCCACCCAGGCGCCCCTTATGGTTGCTTTCTCTATGCACTGTTCTTGACCTTGATATTTTTTTCACCTAACACTATATCTTGGAAATATATCTTCTCTTGCTAAATAAGTATATATTTAGGTTGTCTCCAGACATTTGTTATTACAAACAATATCTTATGCATATACCATTTGGACCATGTTTAGGCATATGTAATAGAACCATTTATGGAAATAGAGCTGGGAGGTGAAAGAATATATATGTTTTATGTTTTGAAAGATATGGTCAAATTGTTCTCCTTAGATATGGTTGTTGTATCAATTTATACTCATATTAACAATAGATAATTGTTTATTTTCCCCACCAATTCTGGATGTTATCAAGCTTTTTATATCAGTTACTTAACACAGAGCTCAAAGAGAAAAAAATCGCTTTCAAACTCTCTTAAGTGGTTCTAAATAACTTTTTCTTTCTTTCTTTCTTTCTTTATTTTTTTTTAAGGATTTTATTTATTCATTTGAGACACAGAGATACAGAGAGAGAGAAGAGAAAGCATGAGCAGGGGGAGAGGCAGAGGGAGAGGCAGAGGGAGAGGGAGAAGCAGGCTCCTTGCTGAGCCAGGAGCCCGACGTGGGGCTCGATCCCAGGACCCTGGGATCATGACCTGAGCCGAAGGCAGACGCTTAACCATCTGAGCCACCCAGGCGCCCCGAACTTTTTCTTTCTTTAATAAAAATCAAATTTTTTCCACAAAGCATGAGAATATTTAAAAAACCTCAGGAAAAGAAAACTTTGAATATTTTATGTACTTTTAACAATCAGAAACTTAGGTATAAGCCTACAATTCTTTTTGTGTTTACTTTTACAGGTGTCCCCTGGAATTTCACATTTAATGTAAAGTTTTATCCACCTGACCCAGCACAGTTAACAGAAGATATAACAAGGTAAATAATTGATTAATAGTTAAATATATAATAAGTAATTCTCATTATCATAAGCTCTGGGAATTTTTCTATTTAGAACTGAAGAAAAATGAAGTGCTTTTAAACTTAGGATGGAGAGCATCTGGCCTCTTCAAGACAGGTTTGCAAATAAGTGAGCCTAGAAGACTCATATATCTTTGACATGCCCGGAGGAAATTGGCAGGGGAATTAACCTTGCTTATCATGAGTACTATGCCAAGGTGTGTATAGGGCATCTATGAACCACATGCCCTCCGAAGGGCAAGACAAAAATATAAGTGATAAAATAGCTCTAGTACTTTCTCTTTTTAATACTGCTTCCCTACCGGGGGGTGGGGGGATGGGTTAGCCTGGTGATGGGTATTAAAGAGGGCACATTCTGCGTGGAGCACTGGGTGTTATGCACAAACAATGAATCATGGAACACTACATCAAAAACTAATGATGTAATGTGTGGTGATTAACATAACAATAAAAAATTATTTAAAAAAATACTGCTTCCCTACCATGTTTTCTGTTATAGGGATTAAAAAAGCTGAAATCTGATTTATTATTATTTCTTGTGTGTGTGTGTATGTGTGTGTTATTATTTCTTCTTATCTCTCTTTAAAGTGTATGATTAGGTGCATAATCCTCATGAACTGAATCTTCCTCAGTAATTTTTAAGCCCACTTAGTTTATGAAATAAATCTTGTACCCTTTGAAAACAACTTCCTGATTTTAGGAAAGTGGCCTTTATTGGGTTCTATATAAATACTAAGTTAAAAAAAGAAAATGGAATCTTAGAATGCTACTGTACATATTTATATCCATAACACCTTGCATGATCCTTATACATAGTAGGTGCTTGGCAATGGAATTGTTGGTTGCTGAGAAAATGCTTTCTAGTTCTGATTTTGCTGTCCACTATCTGACTTCAGACATATATACAGTCTCTGTACCTCAGTTTTCAGATCTCTCAAATAGGAGGATAGCCTAAGTAAACTCTTAAGTCTGATTGTCAAGTACAGTGAAATTTTTAAAAAATTATTCTTTGTCTAGTTAATCCTTAGTACATGCTTGAAGTTGACATGCCATCTCTGCCTGAAAAAAAAATTGTTTTTGTTATTTCTTTTTCTCAGGTAATATTTGTCTCTTAGAGTTGCTTCTCAGTCGTCTTTCTTCATTGAGGTTATGTATAAAACAAAACAAATCCCTAAAATTCTTTGCTAATTACCTACATTTTAGAGGAGTTTAAGATCCTTGTGATTTGGTTGGCATTCCCCTTTTTTTAAAAAAATATGTAGTGACTAATCATAGTTAGCAGAAGCGGTTGTTGATACTTACATTATTCAACATCTTGTTATGGTCAAACCAAGGATATAATTTGAATCAATACAGGAATTTTCAGTTGCATCATATCTCCCAGCTTTCCTGTTTGGTAAAACAGTCTATATTGGTCAACTCAGCTAGAAAAAGTGCTAAGGAGGTCAGGATCATAGATGTAAACATGGTACTGATAGAGATGAGTGTCTAACGTATGTAGGCGCACTCTGTTCTATTGACCAGTTTCAAGCCCAGTTTGAATTCCCAATACTTTAGCACATGGATGGAATCAGTCTTACAATATGATAGTGTGTGGAAGGCTACATGCAGCTTAGCCCATCTTGAAGGGAAAAGAACTGAAACTGTTCATCCCCTGGTAAAAATGTGTCAATTATGTCATTGTTATATATGAAGGACAGTATCTACACGTTTGGCAAAGCAGTATGATAGAAGGAGTCCAGTTTTGGAGCCAAACAACCTTTGTTACTATATGACATTGAGCAAGCTTAGTCTTTGAAGCTGCCTCCCTATCTGTAATCTGGTAATGATACCCACTTCACAAGTTTTTTTGTGAAAATTAGGTGAGATAATTTATATGTATATGGTACTTAATGTACTCAATAAAATATTAATTTCCTTACCTCCTTCAGACTTTTCCCAACTTTACCTCTTTTCTTTCTTTCTTTTTTGTTATTGATATATAATTGACATATACCATTGTATTAATTTCAAGTATATAACAGAATAATTTGATATTTGCATGTATTATGAAATGATCACCACAATAAGTCTAGTGCATAACCATCACCATACATAATTACAAAAATGTTTTTCCTGGTGATGAGAACTTTTAAGATCTACTGTCTTAGCAACTTCCTCTTTCTAAGTTGCCTTCCAAACATGAGTCCAACATAGTTACAGGGTTGTTGTTGGGTTTTTATAATGTTTTACATGGAAAAATTTTAAAACACATGGAAAAGAAAAAATAATAGTATGATGAACAATCATATAACCACTACCTAGATTGAACAATTACTAATATTATTTCATATTTATTTAATCTCTCGTTTTTCTCTGTCCTTCCCTCCCTCTCACTCCCCTTTTCTTCCTCTTTCTCTATATTTTGTCTTTGTTGTTGCTGACATGGTAATTTTTTTTCTCTTTTGCCTGTAGATACTATTTATGCCTTCAGCTTCGACAGGACATAGTTGCAGGACGTCTGCCCTGTTCCTTTGCAACCTTAGCATTATTAGGTTCTTACACCATCCAGTCTGAGCTGGGAGACTATGACCCAGAACTTCATGGTGCCGATTATGTTAGTGATTTTAAACTGGCCCCAAATCAGACCAAGGAACTTGAAGAGAAGGTCATGGAACTGCATAAGTCATACAGGTAAATATGTCTCCAGGTTTTTTCTGTGTTTGTTTTGGCAATAAGTTTAAACCGTTGACCTGGTTTTGATTCAGTGTTTGTTTTAGAGGGGATGTGGTGCTGTAGAGTCAGCTCAAGCCCCTCCACTGTTCGACTTTGAGCAAATCACTTAAGCCCTCTGAACCTCAGTTTTCTCATCAGAATAACAGGTGTTGTGTTGAAGGATGAAAACTAAATGAGGTAATAGATGTAAAGCACTAAGCACTGTGTCTGGCACATAATAGGTGCTCAGTAAATGTTAGCTCTTGTTGCCTTACTTTTTTTTTTCAGATTTTAAACTTATTATGCTGAATTAGATACTTTAAGATCCTTAAAGCAGGGGCTCTTAGGATCTGTGTACATGGATAGACTCCAGAGGACCCATGAGACCCCTGAGGGAATTTTGAAAAGTCTTTATTGAATTCAATGCTTTTTTGCATGGAAATAATTAGTGATGTTGGAATGTATCATAACAAATTGATCAAAACCAAGGGCATATGGTCAGACTGAACTGGGTTGAGATCTTGGCTCTGCTTGGTCCTGGCCTTGTGACCTTGAGTTATTCACTTAACCTCTCTGAGCCTCAGGTTCCTTATATGTCTGATGGAACTTATTTCCTCAGAGGAAATAGGGTGATGGATGGGATTAGAAAAGGTATTATGTGGAAAAACTTTTTTTTTTAAGATTTTATTTATTTATTTGTCCGAGAGAGAGAGAGAGAACGAGCACAAGCAGGGGGAGTGGCAGGCAGAGGGAGAAGCAGACTCCCCACTGAGCGAGGAGCCCGATGTGGGACTCCATCCTAGGACCCTGGAATCATGACCTGAGCCGAAGGCAGATACTTAACTGAGTGAGCCACCCAGGCATCCCTGTGGAAAGACTTAATACAGTGTCTTACACATTGTCAAAATTCAGTAAATGTTAGCTAATATTAAAGTGCCAGAATAATTTGTGTTTCTTCCCACTATACATCCCATGGTTATTTGAGGGACTTGCTAACACTGCATTTTACAGGCTGCCTTAGCTTATTAACGTGAATATCTGATGTTGGTCTTGAGTTAGTAGTACCCTGAGTTATGTTAGTCTGAATTAGGAGAATCCAGGTATCTTCTAAATCAGATATTTTAAAAATTTATAAATATGTGAAATAATGTCACTTTTTTTTACTACATTTTGGGAAAATATTGTTATTTTTCACACAAAAAAGTTATGAACGTTAAAATATGAGCTTATTGTTATTTAAAGATTTAATAAGTATTTAAAAATCTTCTTAGTTTTAATTTCTAATGTAGTGAGTATTGATAGATATAACCCATGTAAAGAAAAGCTCTTTGGAGACCTCAATAATTGTTAAGAGAGGGAAGGGATCCTAAGGTCAAAAAGTTTGAGAACCACTGAGCTAGGCAGTGAGAAGCATGGGCTCTGGAATCAGCCTGTTGTACTTTGAATTCAGACTCCATTCCTTATTAACTTTTTGACTCTTAGTAAATGACTTAAGCTCTCTAAGCTTCAGTTTTCTCATCTGAAAAATAAGGGTAATGATATGAATTTTGTGATTGTTAAAAATGTGAAGCGCATTGCATGATGACTAGTATATAGTGAGAGTATTTGCTAGGATAATAATTCTTAATGCCATTTTACAAGTGATGGATGTGAATCTGGGTTTAGAGAACTACTTTTTGGAACTTAAGAGAATTTAAACCCAAATAAGTGAAATGATCTCAAAAGACAGGTGAATATAGTCCAGTTGATGTTCTTTTAGGTATATGGGTAGAAATTAAGCAATAATGGATCTCCATGACTAGAAAATGTAGAGGTCTGACATCTTGGAATTTACTTGCTCCTTTTTGGAAAGATTGGCACCATTTACAAACAGAAAGCCTAATGGAAAATTTAATTATGTCCAACAACATGGCATTTTAACTAATCCAGAGAAACTTCTACTGAGGCAGAAGCATTTTACTATGCATTGAAAAGTACAAGCAAATACCACCCTGTTCTCAGATAAATAGAAGACCGCCTACTTACATGGAACCCTTAGTTAGTGGCCCTTTGCCCAGATAGACTTTGAAGTTATAATTAACACTGTAAATTTATACTAGCAAATCAAGATTGCTTTAAAATTAATTGCCCTCCATTGATGGGTAGTAGGAAAGTATGTAAACTTGTCAGTTGTCCCCCACTTAATTATTTGAAATCTCAGTCCTTAATTAGGGGATGTAACAAACATTATTAAGAGGCTGTCACATAACATTGGAACTCACTGAATGGCTTTGTATCCAGACCCCACTTGCTCAAAATAAATACAGAGAAACTTTGTTTTAACTTCTCTTTTTAATGAGCAAGAGTTAACCAGTGCCAGAACTCTCTGGTTAGATACTTTTGTAAGCTTTCAAGTAGTAAATTATTGGGTGATACTGAATAAATTCTTAATGGCTTAGAGGTATCTAACGTCTTCCTAGCTAGTTTATTATACTTCAAGAGTCTTTGAAAATCTAGGAGAAACCCTGATCTTTTAAAAGTTTAAGTTGAAAATAATTTGAATTTAATTTGTGGTATTAAATTTGTAAAATACATGTGTTGTATTTACATGTACAGTTCTGTGGGTAGTGGGAATATGAGAGATTTTCTCTCCCCCCCACCATGTGCTTATACAATGAATGTATGGTTTTATAATCAGAAAAAGCTTCCTGAAAGAATTTTGTTTTGCTATTAGGTAGGGGAGAGCAAGATAGTCATCCATGCAGAGAGGCAGTCTGGCTGGGGATATTGGGTCTAAGCAGGGTGGTGGGAGTATTCATGGGTAGGGGGCCAGCCTGGTGTGAGGAGTCAGAGCTCAAGCAGTACAAAGAGGGTAGTCATGTATGGGCCTGTGGTGGTAGTTATCAGAGGCAGAGCAGATTGAGAAGGGCATCCATGTGGGGGTAAGGCCTGCATCGGGTGGAGGCCTTCGCATGGGGTGGTACCTGATACAGGGTGTTGAAGCCTGAGCAGGGTGAAGAACATGTCCATGAAAGGGATAGCCTAATACCAGGAGTCAGAACCTGAGTGAGGTAAGGAGGGCATCCCTGGGTGAGGAGCAGCCCCACATGGGGGGAGTTCAGAGTCCAGTCAAGGTGAGGAAGGTATCCATGTAGGGGAGGAGTCACTGGCAGCGGTGAGAGATTGGTTATATACAAGGTGTTGATCAAATTAGTCAATATCTTGATGATGATGGGAGTCAGGTTTTTTACTGTCAGTAGAGGGAGATTCACATTATGAAGAGGGAGAAACCCTGTGGTATTGCATTGAAACTGGTGGTTTCAATGCTAACTCATGATTCCCAATGATAGGTAGATAGGTAGCTAGCTAGCTAGATAGATAGGCAGATGTGTAAATAGGCACACACACATACATACATGCATGCATACTAACATACTATAACTCTACATTGTTTGAGAAAGGAGTGCTCAAAAAATGACAGAAATGATCAGAAGGATACAGAATCCAGCTTGGAGAGGCTCCTACTGACCAAATCTGGGCCAATTTAAGCACTAAAATAAATAAGGACAATTGATTATATTGCATTGAATGAAATGAAATCTGTGAGTCCATACCGATATAAATGAGTAAATTGGAAATTTGATAAGGAATAGGATATTCAGAAGGTTTCAAAATACATTCCCACAGGGATGCCTGGGGGGCTCAGTCGGTTAAGCATCTGCCTTCAGCTCAGGTCATGATCCCAGGGTCCTGGGATCGAGTCCCGCATCGGGTTCCCTGCTCTGTGGGGAGTCTGCTTCTCCCTCTGTCTGCTGCTCCCCCTGCTTGTGCTCTCCCACTCTTTCTCTCTGACAAATAAATAAACAAAATCTTAAAAAAAAATACATTCCAACAAAATGGTTATTAATTACGAAGAGATAAATAGGAATTTCACAGAAGAGAAGCCTGGCAGACATCAGTGATCAAAACGAACATCATCTATGAAGGGACATATTGAACACGGAGCCACTTCTGTGCTATTCCTGTCAAAGATGCAAAACCTGAATCAGTTCATGGAGAAACATCAGACCCAAATTGAGGTGCATTCTATAGAATAAATGGCCTGTAATTATCAAAAGGTCAAGATTATGAAAGTCAAAGGAAGATTAAGGAACTGTTCCAGACCGAAGAAGACCAGAGACATGAACTAAATGAAACTCATGGTGCTAACTAAACTGGGCCTTTCTACTGTACAGAACACTTTTTAAAAAACTGGCCAAACTTGAGTGGGGTCTGAGGATTAGGTAGCAGTAATGTATTAATAATTATTCCCTGCTTTTGATGGTTGCATAGAGGTTATATAGGAGAATGTCCTTGTTCGTAGGAATTACACATTTTAAAGTGTTTTGGGAGTGATGGGTCATCTGGTTGACAGTTTGCTCTCAGGTAGTTGAGGAAAAAATGATTGGCATTGTAGGTAACTTCTAAGTTTAAGCATGTTTCAATAATCAGCTAAACTTCAAATATAAGTATTATTTTCAACTAACAAGAAAATTCATAGTTTTAAAAGTTAAAGATCTCTTCTTACTACCTGCCCTTAATACAGTTTTATCTATCTATGTATCTATCTATCTTTTTAAAAAATATATAGTTATTTAATTAATCTCCACCCAGCGTGGGCCTTGAACTCACAACCCCAAGATCAAGAGTCGCGTACTCTTCCAACTGAGCCAGTCAGGTGCTCCTGCCCTTAATACAATTTTAAAGCATGCTTACTTAGAGAAGCATTTAAATACATAGTTTGAAACTTAAATCTGTATTTAAATTGACCCCATTAACGTCCCTTAGAGTTGGAGGAGTAACTAGAAAAGATTTTATCACAATTGCCTCATTTAATGTTTTAAAATGTGTCTTCAAGTTCAAGTGATCAAAATTTTTCTCTTTTATGAATTGTGTATAGATGTTCCACTGTACTATCATCAGAAACTGAAAGTTACAGGGGTGCCTGGGTGGCTCAGTCAGTTGAATGGGTGACCCTTGATTTCGGCTCAGATCATGATCTTGGGATCGTGGGATTAGTCCCCGTGTCGGCTCCGCACTCAGTAGTGAACCTGTTTGGGATTCTCTCCTCTCCTTCTGCCCCTCCCCCACTGCTCACACATTCTCTCTCTCTCAAATAAATAAATCTTAAAAAAATTTTAAAAAAGAAACCTAAAGTTGCAATAATAATAAATATATTTTGCAGAGCAGTTTCACAACCATTATCTCATTTTTATCCTACATAGTCACATTCATTCATTCAGCAAACAAAAAGGTCATTGCCTATCCTAGTCTCTGGAATTAGGTATTATCATGGATCTTACTTTATAATTAAGGGATTGAGGGAGACACCAGGTCACCACTCTTACGTGCGGGAGGCATGATTCCAGCGTGAGTAATGTGACTTGAAGTCCAGTCTAAAGCCTGCCGCCTTAAGAGTCACAACTGCGCATGACTATGTGATCCCTCAGGGCCTTATTTCTTCATCAGCAAAATCAAAATGTTGGATTCTGTAATCTTCAAGCTCCATTCCACCATCAAAATCCTAAAATTGAAGCCATTGATAATAGTAACAACAACAAAAACTAAAATGATTGGGACTAACCTTAACTAGAAAAGTATATAACTTTATGTGGAAAAAAAACCCTATAAAACTTTCCTGAGGGCGCCTGGGTGGCTCAGTCGTTAAGCATCTGCCTTCGGCTCAGGTCATGATCCCGGGGTCCTGGGATCGAGTCCCACATCGGGCTCCCTGCTCGGCGGGAAGCCTGCTTCTCCCTCTCCCACTCCCCCTACTTGTGTTCCTGCTCTCACTGTCTCTCTCTGTCAAATAAATAAATAAAATCTTTAAAAAAAAAAAACTTTCCTGAGATGCTTTATTTTTTATTTTTTAAAAGATTTTATTTATCTATTTGACAGAGAGACACAGCAAGAGAGGGAACACAAGCAGGGGGAGTGGGAGAGGGAGAAGCAGGCTTCCCACAGAGCAGGGAGCCTGATGCGGGGCTCTACCCCAGGATCCTGGGATCATGACCTGAGCCGAAGGCAGATACCCAACGACTGAGCCACCCAGGCACCCCACCTGAGATGCTTTAAAAAAAGATTTTATTTATTTGAAAGAGAGAGAGAAAGAAGGGGCATTAAAAAAAAAGATTTTATTTATTTGAAAGAAAGAAGGGGCATTAAAAAAAAAGATTTTATTTATTTGAAAGAAGGAAGGGGCAGAGGCAGAGAATCCCAAGCTGACTCCACGCTGAGTGCGGAACCCATCACAGGGCTCGATTCCACGACCATGAGATCATGACCTGAGCTGAAACCAAGAAAAGGTGGCTCCATCCACTGAGCCACCCAGGCACCCCATTCCTGAGATGTTTTTAGTGACTAGAATACACAGACTTGCATATGTATTTTCCCATTCTCCTTTTGTGTGTGTGTGTTCAATTTTAGATCTACTAAATAGAACTCAGGTGTGATAATTAGTGCTTGTAGGAAAAAAAGTTTATTTGGGGAGGCTGAGTCATTAACAAATCTGCAGACTATGTCCTGAGATTTTGGTGGTTGTTCCAAGGAACCCTTTGTTCTTTTTAATGAAAGTAAAGACAGATGGGTTTAGAAGAGACTTTCTTCTGTTAAATGAATAGGCCACTCCTGCTTTGTTTAGTTTAAGGCAGTCCTCTGGGAAACAGGCATGTATACCGTTTTTCTTTGGGGGTGTGGCAGCATTATTGTTAGTATGAAGTTATATTTGATTGGCCTGAATTGTGCAGCTCTAGGAGTGATATCTTTTTCTTCAGAGCTCAACATAACAGCTCATGAGTGGGGAAAGTTACAAAGGAGAAGGAAAGATCATCACAGTGAGCATTTAGACAGTGAGACTGATTGTTTTCAAACAAATCTAATTCATTATATGCCTAGTAATGAAGACATCTTAATAACAGAGAAAGCAGCCCCATTATCTACATGCTTCTATTAACCAATTTATTTTGTTTAGATTAGTGGGCAGGACACCATCTGTTACCAGAAAATTTCTTTTCATCAAGCTTGCTCCCATTAAGTCTCCAGTTAAGTAACTTCAGCTGCCCTCCTGTTTCATTTCCATAATAATTCAGGAGTATGGAAAGAAAAAGGCAGCTAAGAGGATATTGTAAATTGTACCATGCCCTCAGAGGATTTAATTTGGTCACCTCCTTGGCAAGAAAAACTAGTAGGAGGAGTTTGTGTGTGTTAGAGAAAAAGGCTGAGAGGAGAGGGAGGGTAGAGCTGATGGTGGTGCGGCAGCTATAAGGAAATTGTTTAGCAGGATATTTTTTAAAACCTTTTTTTCCTAATAGTTTTTTGGTGACTTTGTTTTTCTCCAAGATCTCTTTTTACTAAGACATATATCAATGATTTAGACACAGGTAGTGATAAGAATCCTTTTCCCTAATATTTTACTTTCAGGACTATGAAATATATCCATATCCATATTGGTGTGTGTGTGTGTGTGTGTGTACATATATACAATATATATATTGTGTGTTTATATAAAGTGCAACTAATATACAAATGTTATTATTGTAGAAGATGGCACTATGATGCTGAACTTCTAATTTTTATTTTGCCAAAGGTCCATGACTCCAGCTCAAGCTGACCTGGAATTTCTTGAGAATGCCAAAAAGTTGTCTATGTATGGTGTTGACCTTCATAAAGCAAAGGTAATGAATGATATCTTTGGCCTTTATTAATATACATGTATCAGAACTGGGTCATATAATACTTGTTGCCAACTTTTATCTGGGGTATTGTAAAACATTCAAAAGAGATTGTTCTTGTTAGAATTTTAAGTGTTTAATTTGAATTGCCCCTTTGCAGTTCTACTGTCAGAATGAAATTTCACATTGAAGCCCCTGTAAGGATCAAAGATATTTCACCTAGAGTGGAAGAAGTGATATTTTCCTAAAATGCAGATGCATTTGAAACTATAAAGTGGCAGCAAGGCATGTTTCACAACCAGCATCACCTACATCAGAGTCACTGGGGCATTTATTAGATATGCAGATTCTCAAGATCCTCCCAGATTTACTGAATTACTTTGGACAAGACACCAGAGCTCTAACTTGAATGAACATGTAAATTACTCTCACTCACACCTGAATATGAAAACCATTGGCCTAAGGTAGTGGTTCTCAAAGTGTGGTCTCCTAATCAGCGTTTAGCATCATCCAGGAACTTGTTAGAAATGCACATTTCAGGCCCCATCCCAGACTTAACTGAATCAGAATTGCTGCAGGTAGAGCCCAGCAATCTGATTTCACAAGCTCTCCAGGTGATTCTAATGCACATGGGATGAACCACAGTGGCTCATTTGGAAACTACTGGGTCAGGGAATTGGAAACTTAAGCTTTAGTCCTAGTTCTGCCTAATACAGCCTAATAGGATAAACTTAAGGGAAGTTGCTTGACTTCTCTCATCTTCACCTACTGAAGTGTTTGGGGGTGGCAAGGGTGTGTGTGAGGAGTTTGTGAGGGAATGGGCTCAAGGGATGATGTGAGGTTCATTTAGAGGAACTTAACTAGGGTGTATGATGAGGGGACTCAAAACCATGTCCAGTGAGAAAGCAAAGGAATAGGGATACTTAGCCCCTAGAAGAGAAAGTTTAGGGAAGACATAAAGCCTGTCTTTGTGTATTTGAAGGATTGTTGTGTGAAACAGAGATTTTACTATGGCTCCAGGTATAAGGCTAGAGCTAGTCAAATGGAAATTACAGGGAAATACCATTCAGCATAGTTTGACAAATTGCAGAACAGTCAGAGCTTTACTAAGATGGAATGGGCCCCTAGCTACCATAGTAATTATTTCGTGCCTATAGCATGAAAGGTCCTTTTAGTCCAGTCACACACCAGATGTTTGAATGTCCTTTTTTCTAAATTCCCACCAAGCGATTATTCTACCTGGAATAGCTCCGTGACAGAATGCTCACTACCTTATATTCCAGGATAGGTAGAATAATTGCTTGGTAGGAATTTAGAAAAAAGGACATTCAAACATCTGTTGTGGGATTGGACTAACAAACTTTCATGCTTCTCCCACTCTGAATAGCTGATATCTGAAGATTCTTCCTTCTTTAGATTCTGTTAAATCGAATAAAATTTCATTGCATGTTAGTGGTTTTTCGTAAAATGTTGCTCTGGATTGTTTTGGCCTGGGTGCTTTTGTGAATCTCTAAAGTAGATGATAGAAAGATCAGATCAGAAATTGTTTGGTTTTGCTTCTCAGTTCCTGCTGTAGGCTGATGTCGATGCAGTAATTATCAGGAATAGATGAAGAAGTCAAGCAGCATATTCCTTTCCCAAATGTTGTAAAGCAAATTGTTTCTCCAAAACATATAATGAAGAGAGAGATAAAGCCACAGGTTTTAAGAATTTAAGAGGGCATCTTCTGGGAAATTCTGAGTTATATAGTCATTGAGTTAGAGCTGTTAATAATTTTTACCTCTCAGTTGTGTTTGTACATAACATATAGGCACTAACATGTTTCTCTATGCTCAATTTGGGAAAAGGAATAGTCAAGAAACATTTAACTCTGTGTTTTGATTACCTATCTAAATAGTCATTGGTAGAGATTTACTCAAGTGAAATTTATTTTCCTTATTTGCAGACACAGATTAATATTATATATTTAATTTTTAAAAATTACTAAGGAGGCATAGAAATGTGGCTTTATCTTGCTGTTCCTTCTTAACTTTGGGATAATATTTATAATTTAATATACTTAACATCAATAATTACAAGAGTCTGAGATTCTCTCATACTGAGTTTATACAGGAATAGAGTCAGCTCCTTTACTTATGAATTTTGGATGAATGACCACATTATCATAAAAAAATATAATTGTGCATGTGTATGTGGTAGTAGACATATTCCTCAGCCCTAGCCTCCAGAAGTCATGTGGTCTACAGACTTAAACCTACGTGTATAGGACATAGGTAGCTGCTATTAGCCACCATAGTAATTATTTACTGATTATGATAGTGACAGATTTGAATATTTAGAATGAGAACATGAATGTTTACCCTAGAATTTTCATATACAGACAGGCATGGTAAAAGCAGATGAGTGTCTCTTTTTGGCTTATTAAGGAACACCTTTTTGGAGAAAACAGAGGCTCAGTTTTATGGGAGAAGTGTTGTAAAGTTAGATGAAGTGCAAGCCCAATGACATTTCACAGTGGCTTTGAGGGGTGGCTGTGGTGGCTGCATTGCTCCTTCTAGGAGTTAGTTCCTTCAGTGGGTAAGATGTGTACATCCATGTTTCTTGGACAAGAAAAGAGCAGGTGTTCACTCACAGTGGTGTGGTAACATTTTTACATGGACTCAGTAGTCCCATGACTTATGATTGTAAGGTCAAGCTTTACTTCTTAATGTATGCTTTGTAAGTGTTTTTGGTTATTGATAGGTTCAGATTATCAAATAATAGTCAACCATGTGTTGGGCACTTTGCTGAAGACTGAACTGCCAACACTTTTCTTTTTCAGGACTTGGAAGGAGTGGATATCATCCTAGGTGTCTGTTCTAGTGGCCTTCTGGTTTATAAAGATAAGCTGAGAATTAACCGCTTTCCTTGGCCCAAAGTGCTGAAGATTTCTTACAAACGTAGCAGCTTTTTCATCAAGATCCGTCCTGGAGAGGTACAGCATTCATGCTTCTTTCCTCCTGAATCAAGCATGGACTATGTTGAAAACATCTTTTCATTCTCTTTTTATGTCATCTAAGACGTCTCTCTGTAGCTAACTGTTCAGGAACTGGTAATTCTGTTTTCTAAATTAATCTGCCCCATAATGCTTCTTGTCTTCCTTACTACTGATCTTCTGGACATTTCTCTGTATCTAAGTAAATACATCACGGCCAAAAGTGAATCTTGGATTGATAAACTTGTTCCTTGTTTACTTCAGGTAAAATCCTTGATGGGAAAATATTTATTAATATTTATAAATTAAGTAGCAGGAGATTTTTAAATTGTGGGGTTAAGATACTCATGTTTTGCACCACCAACACCTTACCTCATATAATTAAGATTTATTTGTATGTGTAGCTCCTAGTGGTTACTAAGAATGTATTCTAGGTCAAGTTCTAGATTTTTAATAGAGTTCGTTGTTCAACTCATCCAGACAACCCAGTTATTAGTTGGTGTTCAAGATTTAGGATATACTAATGCTGACCAAACTTAACTTTTACATTTAGGAGCCATCAAGGCACAGCAGAAAATTATTTAAGTAGGCATTAAAACAAGTTCTAGCTCCTACTCTGCCACTGCCACTACTAAGCAAAATACCCAGGACAAATCTAGGACTCAGCTTCCTTATCATTGGAGTGGGATAATACCTTCTCTGTCACAGTTGATTTGAAGATCAAATGAGATGACAGCTGTAAAAGCTCTACATGAGAAAGTAATGCACTAATGTATATGGCTTTGTGTGTGTGTGTATCACCATCTGCTGGTGGAAAATGGCTCGTTATTTTAGCTTGGATATACTGGATGTGCGGCCTTAAAAATCTTGGATAAGCTCAATGAAGCATTTATTTAATACCATCATTACTTACTGTGCCTAGCGAAGAGGAGTCAATGTCTTCCCTCAGAAGTTTCAAATCTAAGAGGCATTCAGTCACCAAATATTTATTGATTGAGGGCTTTCTTTGTGCCAGGCACTATTCTTGGGTCTAGGAATATAATAGTGAATAAAAGAGTTCATCCCTAACCAATCTTACATTTTAATGTGGGAAGGCAGAAAATTTATACACACACACACACACAAATAAATAGGGTAAAGGAAGTCCTTGGGTTTTTTGAATGTCAACTATATGATACATACTAAAACATAGAATTCTTATTGAAGAAAGCAGTTAGGAACAACAAAAGGATTTTGAGATGTGGAGTGTTATGTCTACAGAGGGTGATATAGCAGTAGCATGGTATAGTAGAAACCATGAAAATCTGGTTCTGCCACTTGATAGCTATGAGACTGAGCAAATAACTTCTGTGATCTTAGTTTCTTCATGTGTAAAAATATAGATGATACTATCTAATCATAGTATTATTGGCAATAGTAGGCACTAAATATAAATGTCAGTTTCTTTTCTATCTTATAAAGTATGCTTAAGGTAGAAACAAAGAAGCAAAAGACTAGCAGGACAGTGTTTCTTGTATCCTTGGCAGGTTATGATTTGCTTCAGTCAAAGAGGTCTCCAGATAAATAATGGTCAGTCAAAGGAAAAAAAGAGAAAACATTTAATAATTTGGGAATCTAGTTTGAGCCAAAATCTTTAGCTCCTATTACTAAAAACAATTGCATAATAATATTGATTGATTGGAGGAATCATGTTTTCCCATTCCCTGATCATATTGTAGTCAAGTATCCCAAATGTAGGCAGTGACCAAGAAAGAGTAATGTCCAGACAGTCAAAAGGTCACTTAATTATGTCTCAGAAAAATGTACAGTGTGTGTAGGGGGGAATGGGTTCTGAACAAAATAAAATGCATAAATAATATAAGACGCATTCCCTGGCTTCTCTGCTGTGGAAAAAGCCACCTTCAGTGAGTAGATCTCTTCTGGTAAGTAGGAAAAAATTTCAAATGAAAATTTTCAATTTCAACTGAAAAATTTCAATTTCTTAGACTAGTCGTAACAGTCTTTATAATGTCCTCTTCTGTAACACTGTATTTCTCTGGTACTGGATCACTTTAGTCAAATAATTGTGTTTCATGTTTATTCGCATTTTTATAGCAAGAACAATATGAGAGTACCATTGGATTCAAACTTCCCAGTTACCGAGCAGCTAAGAAATTATGGAAAGTCTGTGTAGAGCATCACACGTTTTTCAGGTATTGTTCTCACTTAAGTATTTTTCAAGGATAAATTATTTATGCATGTTTCTATTTGAAGCCTGCTATTGAAGTTCCCTTCTTTGTATGGCTGGCATTCTTTTATTTAGCTCGGGTGAGATCATCTTAAGCAAGACAAAATAAATCCAGTTCTCCTCCCTTGGGTTGAAAAATATTCCTTAACATTCCCAGAGCATCTTTCTGTGTGTGGTAGAAGGAGAATAGAAGGGAGGAAAAGGAATCTGTGTTTACTAGGGGCTCTGTGATCATCCTAACTGGAGCTAAAATCAGTCTGTGAGGGGGAAATACTCTGACTTACCTCCACATGGAATTTCTTAAAGCATTGCTTCCCTACTTTCTGTGGGGCTGTTAGATTAGAAGGTGAAAGGTAGGAAGGTGATGGCTCTAATCAACCCCCGAAAAGAGGCACAGAGAGCCATCTTTAAAGCCCAATTGTATCAGATAATCAGAAAATAGGAGGAAGTTTCATCTGCTCTGCTTTTCAAGAGGCCACATCATTAACCCCTTGTATTCATTTACCAAACATTTTTTTAGTGTAGTAGGCATTGAGAATATACCACAGGATAGTTCTAGTCCCTGTCCTGAGGGAATAATCAATCTAGCAGAGAAGACAGACTTTAGACAAGTAATCACTGGCACTGAAAGGAGAACCAGCTAGTTGCTGTCAGCTTGCTTTTTAAAGAAAATTTTCTTTATTATTGTAAATTGCATACGTGGTCATAATAAAGAAAGTAGTATAATGAACTACCCTGTACCTACACCCACCTTCAATATTATCACCCCAAGGCCAATCTTGTTTCGTCTATATCCTTACCCATTCCTTCCCACTCCTTCCCAGAGTATTTTGAAGCAAATCCCAGATCTCATGCCATGTCATTTGTAAATAAACTTGGCTCTTTATGAATGGCTCTCAAGAGAGATGACCATAATATCTTTTTTTTATAATATCTTTTATTTCTATTTGTGTTTTCATATCACACTTAGCACGATAGCACAGTAGACAGGAAGAAAACTCAGGGAAAAGAACACTTTAATTCTCATTTCAGGGCACCTGGGTGGCTCAGTCGGTTGAGTGACTGCATTTGGCTCAGGTCATGATCCCAGGGTCCTGGGATTCAGTCCCATATCGGGCTCCCTGCTCCGCGGGGAGCCTGCTTTTCCCTCTCCCTCTGCTTGCCGCTCCCCCTGCTTGTGCTCTCTCTCTCTCTGACAAATAAATAAATCTTTAAAAAAAATTATCATTTGAGAATAAACATGAAGGTATACTTCATAACCAGTTAAGGAATCTTAATTTTTGGCATTGATATATTTCTTTATGTTTTTATCATCCTCATTTTTAAAATCAAACCAAGAAAATAGAGTTTTTAAAAAGGGTAAGGGTGGGGTGCCTGGGTGGCTCAGTCAGTTGAGCATCCAACTCTTGGTTTGGGCTCAGGTCATGATCTCATGGGTTGTGGGATCGAGTCCTATGGCAGGCTCCACACGCAGCAGGGGTCTTCTTGAGATTCTCTTCCTCTGCCCCTCCTTCTGCTTATGTGTGCTTGCACACTCTCTCTCTCAAATAAATAAATCAATAAACCTTTAAAAAAACTAAAAGGGTATAGGTGAGAAAGAGTTTTTTGAATGTTTAATATGTATGGTATAGATTTCAACTACATCCTAAAGTATTTACTTGTAGGACAGCATGTTTGAATCTGTTTTATCAAAATAAGAGAATATATTAATATGTGATGCTTCATCACACAAAAGAAAGTAAATATTTACTGAATTAAAATAAACTATCCCAAAGGGAAAAAGTACTCTCTTTTTGGTAGTGTTTGATGTAGCAATTGATGTATTTATTCAGCAAACATTTACTGAGTGGCAAATTCATGCCAGGCACTATGCCAGGAGTGAAAATACAAAGGTAAATAAATCATAGTCTTTATCCTTTACCCAGAGAGAGCCCACAGCCTTGTAGTGGAGACCAGCACATAGATGGTCTCAGGTCAGTGCAGTAAATGCCGTGGCAAAAGAGATTACAGGGTATAGCACAGAGAGAAGATGGGGTTCCTAACTGCGATAAATATACCAAATAACCTATTAAATAGGTTAACAGGCACTAATTGAATTTGGAGTGCATTTGACAAAATTATTTTAATAGAGTGGGAAAAGTGCTCTGGGCTTGGACCCTGTTATTGCCCAATCTCGGCTATGTGATCTTAAAGCAGTACCTTCTTTTTGGAAGTTCAGTTTCTTGTATCTGTAAAATGATGAAAATATTACATGGATGTAATGAAAATATTACAGTGCTATAAAAGCATTTTGAAAACCATAAGGCCCTATCTATAGGGATATATTATAATATTATTAATATAGGCCACAATTAAATTATACATGTTGCTTTGAGAAATGATGTAGAATTAAAATAATGATTGTTTGATTGGAACTCTGTCTTAGTAACTATAAGGAAATGAGATTAATTCATGATTTTTGTCTTTACTCTCCCAGTCTCATTAGAGTGAGATAATACATATAATTTTGTTTTTCCACCCTAGACTGACATCTACAGACACCCTTCCTAAAAGCAAATTTCTTGCACTGGGATCCAAATTTAGATACAGTGGCCGGACTCAGGCGCAGACCAGGCAAGCTAGTGCCCTGATTGACAGGCCTGCCCCGCACTTCGAGCGTACAGCAAGCAAACGGGCATCCCGGAGCCTTGATGGAGGTTTGTATTGAATATTAATGATTTCTTGTGATCCTAACTCATTAGGGAAAGATAAAAGAAGTTCACTTGTCTATAAGGGAGCCAAATTAAAGGAAATCAGTGGTAAATGAAATGGATCTTACTAATTGTTTCAGTGGAATCATCTTAAGAAAAGTAGAGCTGAGGTTCTGAGATCAAGGTTCTGCTGCCAGGTAGTAGTAGATGAACACCACTAGAATCAATTCAAGTGCAGAATCTCTACCACAGCGTGAAAACCTAATGTCATATACCGAACTAAAACCTACTCTTTAATGTTTTTAAAGAGTAGTTTTTTCAAGTAGGAAAGAGGAAAAGGGTCTGGCTCACTAGAGCATTCATTTAAAAAGTTTAGGTTATTTGCCCTGTGGCAATTAGAGACAGAAAAAGCAGTGGTGTTATTGGAGTCTCTAAATTTTGTTTAAATAAAATAGGGAGGAAATAGATAATTTTCATGATTGTGTATACTAACAGAAGATCTTTCTGAATTTTTCCTAGTCTCAAGGATTTGAGAGTATTCCTGAAATGAAGTAATAAAGCCATACTCAGTTCTTTATGCCACTTAAACAACAAAGGTGGCTAATAAATAAAATTTCAGAAGGCAGTAACCAAAATATAGAGTATTGTTGATTATATTTATTAGGGAGTCATCAGGGCCCAGCTCTATGCTATCTACTGTAAAAGGAAACTGCATGTTACAGAAGTTAAAGGTTTGGTTTCTACCCTCAGATAGACCTGGGTCCAGCTCAACTCCTGCATTTATGATCTGTCTTCTTGGGCAAGTTACTTAATCTCTGTGCCTTGGTTTTCTCATTTATAAAATGGGCATGGTGATAATATAATAATACCTCAAAGAGTTTTCGTGAGGAATAAATCAGATGATGTATATATGGTGCTTAGCATAATGGCTTAATAAGTGATCCCAAAATAGTAGTTATTATTAAGATATTGTTAATTATTCTGGCCACAGCATTATTATTTTGTTTTGTATCATCCAGAATTATGCTACCATATTTTGGTTTGTTGCATTATGGGAGCATGTATCAGAGCTACCTCGCTCAGTTTAAGAGGAATCCAGAATGAGTCAGCCACACTTGGAAAAGAGATTACCCAAGGAGTAGAACTTTTGTGCTTCCATTTTGCAAGTCATGCTTCTGTCTTTCTGATGTTTCTCTCCTGTCCTGAGTTTGAAGGGGATGCTTTAATAGTAAGAGTACAAGGCAGATTACAGGCTTTGTCTTATTCAATCATCATGAAGACACTAGGAATTTGGCTCAAAGATTAAGTAAGTTTTGTTAAGATATGATAGCTGATAAGTGGATTGGAGTACAGGTTGGTTTAACTCCAAAACCCATGTTCTTTCCGATACTTACTCACTTATTCTTTTGTTCAACAACTTACTTTACCTTCCTACATGTCAAATTTTGTTCTAGTCACTGGAGAGACAGCTGTGAACATACAAACGTGGTTTCTGCCCTTGCAGGGCTTACATTCTATGGGTAAACAGATAAAAAACAAAACAGTTTCAGATAGTAATAAGTACTATGAAGAAAATAAAACAGTGATGGGTAAAGAGTGTCTGGGGATGGGGGAGACCAGGGAACTGTTTGAGATTGAGTGGTCTATATCTAAATTTAGAAGGTCCCTCCGAGGAGCTTTGTTTGAACTGAGGCCTGAATTATGAGAAGGAGTTAGCCATCCCAACATCCGCAGAAGAACATTCTCAAAGGGGGAGTAGCAGGTACAATGACCTGGAGGTAGGAATGAGCTTGGCATGGGTCTAGATCAGTGCCATCCCAGAAAACCTTGTGTTCTGATGGAAATCTATTTGGTGATGTCCAATTTGGTAGCCTGTGGCCACATGTGGTCAATTATGAACATGAAATGTGGCTATGTAACTAAGGAACTGAATTTTAATTCAGTTTAAATTTAAATAGCCATGTGTGGCTGGTAGCTCCCATGTTGGGTAGCGTAGATCTAGATCCTAGTGAATAGGGGAAAGGAGTAAAATAAATAAATAAATAGAATAAATGAGGTCAGAGAAGTGGGAGGGGCCAGATTGTGTAAGGCCTTGCAGGCCATCTAAAGAATTTAGATTTTTATTTTGGTTGCAGTGGAAAGTGGTTAGAGGGAGTGATATGATCTGATTTCCATTTTTAAAAGACCACTCTGACTGCTGGGTGAATGTACCACTGAAGGGGGAGTAAAGCAGAAGCATGGTGAAGTCTGTTGCAGGATCTGGGTGCGAGGTGATGACAGCTGGGACTTGGGTATTGGCAATGAAGACAGGGGAAACTAGTCAGAAATACCTTTTGGGGACGCCTACGTGCGTTAAGTGTCTGCCTTTAGCTCAGGTCATGATCCCAGGGTCCTGGGATCGAGTCCCGCATTGAGCTCCTTGCTCAGCAGGGAGCCTGCTTCTCCCTCTCCCTCTGCCTGCTCTGCCTGCCACCGCCCCCCCCCGCCACTTGTGTGCGTGTGCTCTCTCTGCCAAATAAATAAATAAATAAAATCTTAAAAAAAAAAGACATTTTGGAGGTAGGCCTGACAGAATTACTGATAAATTAAGTGTTGGAGATGGTGTGGAAAAGAAAATCAGGGTTTATTCCTAGGCTTGATCATTTAGTCCGATGGGAAAGTCTGAGAGAGAGGCACAGTTGGGGGTATGGAAAATCAAGACTTCTGTTTTGGACAAGGTAAATTTTAGATATGATCACTCAATCCTCGTGTCTGCCATATTTATATAATATGATCAGGCATCTCCTTCCTTGTCCAGTAAAGCATCCTACTTTCAGTTTACCTTGGGTTTGGGGAGCTATTATTTTTATTGTTTTTATCCACAATTTTCAGTGAGAAACTGAGGTTGGAAAGTTTAAGTGACTTATTCAATATCTCTCACAGATAGTAAGTTGCAAAGCTAGACCTATGTTTGTCTGATACCATATCCCATGGCTTTTTCCACTAAATAGAAATTCTTCATTATTTAGATACTATGCCTGATGTGTCCTTTCTAATAGCAAAGATAACCAAAGATTCAAGTGTTAATGAGCTTTGGTATCTTAAACAAATTGGAAAACTTTACTTACAGAGACTTATATTACTTTTAGAAATTATATCCCGACTGTCTTTTTCTAGTTGTAGAAATGTCACAATTCAAGACATTTAAAAATCTTGTTGTCCTATTGACCAATATTAGCTAGTTCTTATTAAATTATACTCTATGCCCCTGGGCGGGGGGGAAGTCTTCAAAAATTTGTCTTCAGGGTGCCTGGGTGGCTCAGTCGTTAAGCGTCTGCCTTCGGCTCAGGTCATGATCCCAGGGTCCTGGGATCGAGTCCCACATCGGGCTCCCTGCTCGGCGGGAAGCCTGCTTCTGCCTCTCCCACTCTCCCTGCTTGTGTTCCCTCTCTCGCTGTCTCTCTCTCTCTGTTAAAAAATAAATAAATAAAATCTTAATAAGCTAACATCTTTAAAAAAAAATTTGTCTTCAAAATGCTGTGGTAATTGTTGAGATTCTAAAACAAAAGCATGTAAGACATTCTAAGAAAAGATAGCTTTGGTGGCTTTACCATTAGTATCACAGAGTTTGGGGACTTCAAAATAAATTTTGGAAATCATTTATTCCAGCCACCTCATTTTATAGAAGTGAAACCTAAAGCCTAAAAAAAGTTTGTCCAGGGTTAACATAGTCTGTCAGTATAAATTTAGGTTAGAATCCTGTATGTTGGGGCACCTGGGTGGCTCAGTCAGTTAACCATCTGCCTTGGGCTCAGGTCATGATCCTGGGGTCCTGGGATAGAGCCCCGCTTTGGGCTCCCTGCTCAGTGGGAAGTCTGCTTCTCCCTCTCCCTTTGCCGCCCCCCCCCCCGCTCGTATGTGCATGCTCTTCCCCCCCATCAAAATAAATAAAATAAAATCTTAAAAAAATAAAAAAGAATCCTGTACGTTTTCTGGTACCTAGATCAGTCCCTTTTTACCTTCATATATTCCAGGTTGCCCTCTTCCTATCTTTACATTCTGAGGATTTTTTTTAAAAGATGCATGATCTTTACTGGTCTTCATAATTACCATAATTCTTGTTACACTGTAAGTGCTTAATAAATAAATGTTGAAAATAAGATTATATTTTTCCTGTCAGCTGAATGTGAGCAGGATCTTATGTTCCACTTGCCATTGGATGTTTTAAGTGCATTAGAATATCCTATTTCAGCTGTTGTCCCTCTCTTTAATTTCTTCTACGTGGGAGAAAAGTACTTCTTTTTTGTTGCTTAATTTTTCAAACCTTCATTCAAATCCTGATGACTAATGAAGTTGAGTACCTTTTCATAGTTTGTAGGTCATTTGTGTATCATCGTTTCTGAAGTGCCTGTTCCAAACTTTTGCTCATATTTTTATTGTGTTGTCTGTCTTACTAGTTTGTAGTTCTTTTTTTTTTTTTTTTTTTTTTTTTTTAAAGATTTTATTTATTTGACAGAGAGAGACGCAGCGAGAGACGGAATACAAGCAGGGGGAGTGGGAGGGGGAGAAGCAGGCCTCCCGCGGAGCAGGGAGCCTGATGCGGGGCTTGATCCCAGGACCCTGGGATCATGACCTGAGCCGAAGGCAGACGCTCAACGACTGAGCCACCCAGGTGCCCCTGTAGGAGTTCTTTTTAAAAAATTTTTTTTAATTCAGTTAATTAACATATAATGTATTATTGGTTTCAGAGGTACAGGTCTGTGATCCATCAGTCTTATATAATATGCAGTGCTGTAGGAGTTCTTTATACTTGTCTCACTCTCAATCTCAGGGACAAACCGTCAGTATTTCATAACTAAGTGTGATGTTTATTCTAGGTTTTGTTAGCTACCTTTTATCAGTTAAGGAAGTTTTCTCTTATTCCTAGTTTCCTAAGTTTTTATCATAAATGAATGGTGACTTATCAAGTGCTTTTTAATTCATTGATACATAGTTGACTTTTGAACAACATGGTTTTCTACTGTATGGGTACATTTATAGGCAGATGATTTTTGGTAAATACAACATAATACTATCAGTGTATTTTCTCTTCCTTATGATTATCTTAATATTTTCTTTTCTCTAGTTTATTGTAAGAATATAGTATATAGGGGCGCCTGGGTGGCTCAGTCGTTAAGCATCTGCCTTCAGCTCAGGTCATGATCCCAGGGTCCTGGGATCGAGCCCCGCATCGGGCTCACTGCTCTGCGGGAAGCCTGCTTCTCCCTCTCCCACTCCCCCTGCTTGTGTTCCCTCTCTCGCTGTGTCTCTCTCTGTCAAATAAATTAAATCTTTTAAAAAAAAAAGAGTATAGTATATAATATACCTAACATACAAAATACGTGTTAATTGATGGTTTGTGTTTTTAGGAAGGCTTCCAACCAACAATAGGCTATAAGGAGTTAAGTTTTTGGGGAGTCAGAAGTTATATACAGATTTTCAACTGTGCAAGGGAGTTGGCACCCCTAAGCCCACTGCTGTTCAAGGGTCAGCTATAATAATATGATTTTTCTCCCTTTTTATATTATGCGGTGGATTACATTGATTGACCTTCGTTCCTTAAACCAACTTTGCATCCTCGGAGTAAACACAATTTGATTATAATGCTTTTCTTATGTATTATTTTAGAGTTTTTGGCAACTATTTTCTTTCTTTCTTTTTTTTTAAGATTTTATTTTTTTTTTAATTTTTTGACAGAGAGAAACACAGCGAGAGAGGGAACACAAGCAGGGGGAGTGGGAGAGGGAGAAACAGGCTTCCCGCGGAGCAGGGAGCCCGATATGGGGCTCAATCCCAGGACCCTGGGATCATGACCTGAGCCGAAGGCAGATGCTTAACGACTGAGCCGCCCAGGCGCCCCCAACTATTTTCATAAGACAGATAGGCCTGTTATTTTCCTTTCTTGTAATGTTGTCAGGTTTTAATTATCAAGTGTATGCTGGGCTCATAAAATAAATTGAGGAGGATTCCCTCTTTTTCTGTTTTCTGGAAGAGTTTGTGTTAAGATTGGTGTTATTTCTTCCTCAGTGTGTGGAAGAATTCACCGATAAAGTCGTCTGGTCCTAGGGATCTCATTGTGGGGGAGTTCCTTACTTTCAGATTCAATGTCTTTATTAGATAAAGGACTATTAAGATGTTCTAGTTTTTGTTTCAGTTTTGGTAATTGTGCTTTTCCAGGAAATGTCTATTCCATCTAAAATTTTTAAAAAGATTTATCTATTTTATTTTATTTTTTTTAAAGATTTTTATTTATTTATTTGAGAGAGAGAGAATGAGAGAGAGCACGAGAGGAAAGAGGGTCAGAGGGAGCAGCAGACTCCCTGCCAAGCAGGGAGCCCGATGTGGGACTCGATCCCGGGACTCCAGGATCATGACCTAGCCGAAGGCAGTCGCTTAACCAACTGAGCCACCCAGGCGCCCTTTATCTATTTTAGAGAGAGAGAGCAGGGGGAGGGGCAGAGGGAGAAGGAGAGAACCCTAAGTAGACTCCATGCCAAGTGCAGAGCTGACCCTGGGCTTGATCTCACAACCCAAGCCGAAACCAAGAGTCAGACGCTTAACGAGCTGCACCACCAATGTGCCCCTCCATCTAAATTTTTAAATTTATTCACGTAACATTGGGTATCTTTTTAATATCTCTAGGAACTATAGCAATGCCCCCTTTTGTGTTCCTGATATTGGTAAGCTGTGCTTCTTTTTTTCTTGAATAGTCTTGCTACAGATCTGTTAATTTTATTAATATCTTCAAAGAGCCAACTTTTGAGGGTTTTTTTGTTTTGTTTTCTCATATTGTATATATTTTAATTCATGCCAGCTAATATCTTCATTATTTTCTTTCTACTTTTACTGAACTACTGTTTTTCATTTCTTGAAATGGATACCCACTGCTGTTCATTATTTCTTATACAACCTAATCTTAGAATTTAAGTGACTTGCCTAAGGTCACATAGCAACAAAACTAGAAGTAGAGTCTAGGACTGTTCTCTCAGACCCATGTTTTTTACTCTTCACCATGATGACTTTTTTTTTCCTAGAAGAGGAAGAATAAAAAATATTAATATTCGTTGAGCACTTTGTATGTTCAGGCACTGTTCTAAGTATTTTACATGTGGTACTATCTTTTAAGTCTCTGAATTACAAATAAACTGAATAGGACAATATTTTTTAGTGTTGTTTCCAAATATCTTCTTTCTCTGTGTGCTGTCTTCTCAGTACAAGAATTAGAAACAGGTCTATGGAAACTGTTTTCCCTCCTTTTCCTAGATCCTTCTCTATTCATCTTAAGAAAGAGACTTTTCCCTGTTAGGCCCTCCTCTTTATATATATATATTTATATAAATATATAAAATATAAGCCTCTAAGCTAGAGATGGTGTATTAGGGAAACTTTTACAAGAATTGTTTTATAAAGGCCCTCACTTTAATGATACAAATGAACACTCCCTTTTGTGTTCTATCTGCTGCTCAGAGCATCTGCTTCACCAGCTGAGACGCTAAAACTGGTTCTTCAGATCCCAGTTTATACGTTGGAGTGGTTAAGTCACAAGGATAGCTAATAATGATGACAAAGATTTTTCAGCTTACATTTTTGTTGCACTTTTTGCTTTTCAAACCATTTCTGTATATTCCTATTTAGTACCAACAACCTAATGAACAAGAAGCATTTAGGAATTCTTGGTTTAATCATGAGGAAACTGGGGCACAAAAAAATTATATAACTTTTTAGGGTCACACAACTAGACAGTTCATCCGCTTGGTGAATAGTGGTTGCAGTGATTCTTGCCAGGGGAATACACCCATATCATCTTTGGAGCTTTAAAACAAAACAAGTACCCAAGCTTCACTTTTAGATACCTCATCTGTCTGTGGTGGACCTGAGCATCAGCTGGGTTTTTTTTGTGTTTTTGTTTTTCAAGAGCTGTAGTTGATTCGAGTGGGCCCTCTGATAATGGAACCACTGATCCACTACATACCTCTTGTGCCCATACCACACTAGCAGAGATTGTGCTAGTAAGTTACAGGGCTAGACCTAAAATTTAAGTCTCCTTTTACTCAGTATGATGGTTTTGAGTTTTACTCTTCACTGCTCTAATATATAACTGTCTTAAAGTTTCTTTTATTTTTAGACAAGAGCAATATAATACTGAATTAATGGGTCCATAAGATTATCACAGCACTCTTCTTTGTCTAGACATTCAGAATTGGGAAATAATTGAATTTTTAAAGTTTAAGCATTCTCTATGTGCACCTAAATCTTGTAATAGCTAACAAATAAATTCACAAAACTGAAGAGCCCAAACATCTTAAAAAGCAATTACTACCCCCAAAAAATATACAGAAAAGCATTGAATTATACAATGAAAATGGGAGAATAATATGGTATGTGAATTATATCTCAATAAAGATGTTTAAAAACAACAACACTAATACGATTTTCTGCTGTGATCCATACTTTGTAGTCTTCTTACTGAGAAAAGGAAAGAAATTTCTTTCTCTCTAGGGCTCCCAGGTGAAATCTTTCACTTGAATTGCCTATCAGTGTGTGCATAATTAATTTTTTTCCCAGCATACTATTGAAATTTAACCCATAACAAAAAAACACAAAGACTTAGAGGTATGACATTAAAAGTTATTAATATTTCAGGTTTATAAAATATTTTTATATCCATTAAGTATGCCTTCCTTAACTATTCTATAGAGTTAATACCTTCTATATTTTACAAATGGTGAAACTTTATGCCTCTCTTTCTAACTGCCAGTTTCCAGAGTTATACCTACTTTTCCACAGACAGTACAGATTGCCAGGGCTAGGAATACCGAAGACATAAATCATTTGGCTCTGCAGTATTAGTATTGGATTAAAACCAAATGCAAGTGGCAAAATAACACATGGTGAAAGCATGGGCTATGTTTCTATGATACCAGGCAGAGTTGAATTAATTCTTTGAGAGGAGGTGTGAATACACATGTATAATGATAGTTTAACACAACTGTGAGCAAAATATTTTGTCACATTCTCCTGTGTTGTTAGATTTGGTCTGCCATCTGCCATTCTTGCATTGAGTAGCTTAGAGCACCCATGAGTAGCAAGGACTTGCAACAGGCCACAGAATTTTCACTGGAAGGTAGATGATTCCTGTGTTTCTCCTGTTTTTCCTGTGTATCCTTTGAGGAATGATTTCTTTCATTGGAGATCATTACTGGGTAACAAGCATTTTTTTCTTGGAGTTGTATGTACGAAGTAGTTGTGAATTCTAATTTTTTATCTGTTCTGATTCATGGAATTCCTTTGTTTTAGCTAATATTTACTACTTATAAATCTAAATTTATCAAGATAAATTAAATTTAGAATTGCCTCAGTGGTTCGGTCAGTTAAGCGTCAGACTCTTGATTTCAGTTTAGGTCATGATCTCAGGGTTGTGAGATGGAGCGTGGCTTCGGGCTGGGCATGGCGCCTGCTTAAGCTTCTCTCTCTCTCCCTCTGCTCCTCCCCCCACTCGGGCACGTTCTCTTTAAAAAAAAAATAAAGAAAGAAAGAATAAATAAAATCTTTTTAAAAAATTCAGTATATTCAGTTTAAGAAGGCAGGAAAGCATACAATAAAAGTTATAAGGATTTCCATGCAAAATAATTAAAGTTTAAAAGTCTCAGTACATGAAAGGATAATGATCTGTCATCAGAAATATTAAATCACATGGAGGGGCACGTGGGTGACTCAGTTGGTTAAGCATCCAACTAGATCTCATCTCAGGTCTTGATCCTCAGGGTCGTGAGTTCAAGCCCTGAGTTGGGCTCCATGCTGGGTGTGGATCCTACTTAAAAATAAATAAACAAGGGCGCCTGGGTGGCTCAGTTGGTTAAGCAACTGCCTTCAGCTCAGGTCATGATCCTGGAGTCCTGGGATCGAGTCCCACATCGGGCTCCTCTGCTTCTCCCTCTGACCCTCTTCCCTCTCGTGCTCTCTATCTCTCATTCTCTCTCTCTCTCAAATAAATAAATAAAATCTTTAAATAAATAAATAAATAAATAAATAAACAAACAAACAAATCATGTGGAGACATACTGCATTCCCAGACACTGGCAGATAAGTGAGGTTACTATAAAGTATGTATATGTGAATTATTAACTCTGAAAAGATCAAGCTTTTGTCATAAGCCTATATTGCATGTTGTCTCTAGAACAGTCTATATACAGCCTTTTCCCTAAGTCAAGATTTCTTAATCTCAGCTACCTTGGCCAATACCCCCTCCTGCTTCTCTCCCCTGTTGTGGCAATCAAAAATGTCTCCAGACATTCCCAAATATTGTCTGAGGGACAAAATCACTCCTGGTTGAGAACCACTGCCCTAGATATGTTAGAGAAGAGGGACTGAATACAAATTATAAGGTTCTGAGAGAAGGTAGGAGAGAACTCAAAGAAGTTTTTTTTTTAAAGGACTAAAGGCCAAAGGTTTTGAATTCATATTATTTTAATCAAATGACTTATTAAAAGGGCAAGTATCTGGTTCAAAGATTTGCCTTTAAGCATCAAAAAGTGTGCATATCTTACAAGATCGGTTTATCAAGTTATTTTGTAATCATTCCAAGCAGGCTTCATGGAAGAAATCAGACTTGATTCTTTTTTCCTAGAACATATTTTTTAGGTTCCTAAAATCACCTATATATAAATGGATCTGTGTGTCAATATGGCTTCATGAAAGAAGTCAGACTTAATTAACCTCTTTTTTTTCTCCATAGACTACATTGCAGGTTCTTAAAACTAACAGAGTACAAAGTTAAACAATCTTGCTAACTTTTTAATAAAAAGAGTTTTTAATTTCTTTTCTTATTTTGATCCCCTCTGCCCCCTTATGGAACATGATAACATAGTTTAGCTTTTCTGTTTTAGCTTTTTTTTTTTTTTAAGATTTTATTTATTTATTTGAGAGAGAGAATGAGAGAGAGAGAGAGAGAGAGAGAGTGTACAAGAGAGGGGGGAAGGTCAGAGGGAGAAGCAAACTCCCTGCTGAGCAGGGAGCCCAATGCGGGACTCGATCCCGGGACTCCAGGATCATGACCTGAGCCGAAGGCAGTCGCTCAACAAACTGAGCCACCCAGGCGCCCCTGTTTTAGCTTTTTTAATGCCATCAGTTACCTGGCAGAACACTAATGATTTATTCTTTACTTTCTGTATGATAGCCCGCTGGATACTGTGTCCTGGATTCACAATTATTTTACCTGGTGACTCTGAAGTAGTATTGTGACTCTGGCCTTCACTTACCTTTCTTTTTCCCTTTCTCATGTAGCAGCAGCTGTTGATTCAGACCGAAGTCCCCGGCCCACCTCTGCACCAGCCATTGCTCAGAGTCAGGACACAGAGGTTTCTAAAGCACAGAAGGAAACAGTGAAGGTTGAAGAGCAAAAGGAAGAAGTGCCGCCTGAGCAAGCTGAGCCAGAGCCCACAGAAGCGTGGAAGGTATGCCGTAAGTCCAAATATCTGGCTAGTTCACTTTCCGATTTTTTAAAAAATTTTTTATTCAAATTCAGTTAACACTTTCTGATTTAGACATGTTAACTCCTTGGCCAGGAGGGTTTTCAAAGCATTGATTCTTGTAGAATTCTAACAAAGTTATTTCTTCTTTACTCTTTCTAAAAGAAAGTATTCCCCATGAACCTGTAAAGTATTTTCATAGAATTATATCCTGAAGACTAAGCCATCTGAGTTTTCAGGTGACCTACCTACACTGTTATCTAACTTATATCTAAAAAAAAGAGTTTTTAACACTGTGATCATCTGCTTTTAAAAATAATGTTTATTCAACCAGAAGGAATCTCCACATTCCTTTTTAAGAGTAAGCTCTGCTAATAGAATTAAAATGTAATTTGATTTCCTAAGATGAGTATATGTGCAACATACCTAGAGAATATCCCAGTTAGTATTACATAAGGCACATCCATGTGGTTGTTCAAATCAAATTGTTTACAAAAAGACGAAGATCCTTATGTAGGGGCGATTATGCCACTGAGTTGCTTACAGTTCTGAGTTGACCCACAGTCACTGACCTTGTTGAAAAATCACCAATTAGTAGATTTCCCAGGATTAACCGTAACTGGACTGATCTTTTATGTGTTGATAAGCTTTTGAAACACATTTAAGCAGTGATGGAGTTGAGATGTTCAGGTTTAATGACATAAATACAAGTATCACTGTTGACAACAGGAATTAATAGAGGCAGTTTTTAAAAGAAAAAGTACATTTTTATATATCTGTTAAGAAATTTAAAACAAAAAAACATTTTTTTTAAACCATGTAAGACCTTAGTAAGTGCTCTCATCTTGGCAGATGGATTAATCCTGTTCTTTTGGACCTGGTTCAATATCTAGTTAATATCTGTAGAGCAGTGGCCAATTTGGCTTTGTTTTGACTGTATTTAAAAAAAAAATCAAAACTATTGAACATGACATGCCGTTTTTACTGTCCTTTGAGACCAACTTGAGTCCAAAGAGAGAAAAAAATTGAGCAAATGGTGGATATTTGTATTTTTTTTTAACCTAGCCAGATGTGTATGATACTGACCATCAGGTTCAGTATCAACAGTGCCTTTTTAAGGTTAGACTACCTTAGTTTTTTGCTTTTTTGTGTTTTTTTTTTTAAAGATTTTATTTATTTGACAGAGAGAGACATAGCGAGAGAGGGAACACAAGCAGGGGAATGGGAGAGGGAGAAACAGGCTTCCCCGCGGAGCAGGGAGCCCGATGTGAGGCTGGATCCCAGGACCCTGGGATCACGAACTGAGCCGAAGGCAGATGCTTAACGACTGAGCCACCCAGGCGCCCCTAGACTACCTTAGTTTTTAATGTTAGAATATCTCATTTGGCACTTTTGACTATCCCTCCATTTGTTGTACTAAATGGGAAGTGTTGGATTACTGGAGTTGGCAAAGGAATCTTTTTGAGTGGCTAAGATTCCTTTGGTGTCCTGCTAACATACTTGTTCTTTTTTTTAAAGATTTTATTTATTTATTTGAGAGAGAGAGAGCAAACATGACTGAGGGGCAGAGGGAGAGGGAGAAGCAGGCTCCCTGTTGAGCAGGGAGCCCAATGTGGGGCTCAATCCCAGGACCCTGGGATCATGACCTGAGCCCGAAGGCAGATGCTTACCCAACTGAGCCACCCAGGTGCCCCGATACTTGTTCTTTAGCCTATAGGTCAGACAGAGGTATCTTCAAGAATAGGTTCCCATTGCTCTTGGGACCTTGACAGAGGGGAGAGATCACTTCCTGGTATATGCTTCCCATTTAAGTGCCAGTAGGTGGTTTTCTTGCTGATTAATTCTGTGTACATATATGTTTTGAGATACTTATGTAGAGATCAGACTGAAAATCACCTCTGATAACCTTCTATTACTATAATAGTAGTGACAGAATGAGTTGATTTTATTTGTAGCAGTAGAAAATAATTATGGAATTTACCTGAAGCCGTAGTTATTATGTAAAGCAATAGTAGTAATAAAATAACCTTGTAACACTATATAAATTTCATTATCTAACATGAATTTGGTGCCAGATAGAGGTAGCTTTTTGCATCTTGAATCATTTGACAAGACCTGTTTTGTGGGTATGGAATAGTACCTCACCCCTATGTTCTCATATAATGTTCTCTGAAGGGGCACAACCACCTTTGCTACTTGGCCTCCACTCTTAGACTGAAGTAGAGTCTCTCAATTTCTTGCTGCTAGAAAAAAGCAGGTCATTATTCATTGAAATAAGTAATTTAAGCTTTACAAAATAATTTAAAACTACCATTTGCTAAACATTCCCAACTCTGTGGATGTATTATCTCCACTTTATCAATAAAAAACTTAGAGAGGGGAAATAACTTGCTAATGACCATATAGCAAATATAATGGGATTCATAATAGAAATGACCCAAATTGTCAGTTATCCTGGTAGTTAAAAGTACTGTAGCTGGATGTGCTTATGATTTATTTGACAGTATCACAAAGTTTGGTGTTATGTTCTCTACATTCTGTCCTAGGGAAAGTAGCACAATGACATTATACTCCAAGGTAATGCTACCAAGTGTGATTAAAAAGAATGTGTCAAAACCACAGATTGGTGGGGTTCTATAAAGAAGTTAATGATAGGAAGTGATTGACTTGATCCTTAATGAAAAGTTTTCTAATTTTGAAATACCTACTGCTTTAGGCATTGCTCACTCTAAAATGCCTCCTTTTAATTGTCTGGGTTTCTTAAATTTATACTTACTCCATTTTGGGTGTATAAAATGACTATTACTAAAGGTATTTCAAAGCTAGGCAGGAGGCCTTAGTTATTCTCTTCCTACTATTAAGGATGAATCTTGTTCATCCACCAAACACATGGGCTCCGTCTCCCTGGAGAGGAGATTACAGAGTGCTGAATGTTGCAGCTGAGCCCTATGTGTGCTTATTTATAAATCAGCCTTGGAAGTAATTGCATGCATCAGTAACAATTTGGATTGAGTTTATTTTGATGTTTTGTTGTCTAATAAACTCAAGGATGAAACTGCCTCCTTAAATATATTGATCAACTAACAATTTTTTTTGTATTTACCTGCTTTGTGTCATATGTGGTTTATTATATGTGTGCTTTAACTGTAAAGATTTTCTTTTTGTCATGTATGTCTTACCTTGATATCTTCATTTGTAAATTTGTTTTTAAATGTTAAAGAACTTCTAGATCATAAAAAAAAGCCAAAACAAAAACACATGCCTTATTTAAGCCCAAATTATTTTTTGTATAAGTACTTTTTTGTTAATTAAGTGTAAAAATGTTTGCTTTATCGATGGAATAATTATCTTAATTTTCTTTTATGATCATGTGGCTGTCCATATTACCTCTTCAGCCTTGAAAATATGATGGCGAACTAACAGATGACCGTTGAGAGTAATGTCCTTTCCTGTCACACCCCCATAAGACTGCATCATGTTGATTACACAACCAGCTTAAAGATGCAGTTTATTTGGAAATAATGCTTCTCATAGAAACCTACTAACCTAAAATGTTTTTACCACTTTATTTCTTAAATATAGGTGGAAAAAACCCACATCGAGGTCACAGTACCCACCTCAAATGGTGACCAAACACAGGTTTGTGCCAACAGACCACTTGTTCCTTTTCTCCTCCCTCCTCAATTTTTTTCTTCTCCCCAACTCCCTTCCCTTAAAAAATATTATAAAGGTTCAAACAAACTTCAATAAGCCAATATTTTATTATTTTTCTTTTTTTTTAATAATGGCAGCTTGCAGAAAAAACTGAAGATCTGATAAGAATGAGGAAGGTCAGCCATTTTTCACTTTCACAAAACTGCATTACCATCACCCATGCTGACTTCTACAGTGTGTTAAAAAGACAGTGATCCATTCTTTTCATTGATTTCTCTCCATCAGAAATTACTTTCAAATCGCAGATATATATTTGCACATATACATATTTGCATACACTCGCATACATATGTATACCAAAGAAATTATAATCCTATACTATTTGTTGAAATTCCCAGGAGGAAAATATCTTTTTAAACACGATGAAATAACTAGTGAAGACCAAACCTACCCTTCATGTTTAAACTTTATAAGAAATATTTCAGTGGCACCATATTTTTGGAATCATGGACAATATTTGATACATACTTACTATGGAAACCATCATAGCAGCAACTCCTGGTTTTGTTAATAACTGTGTGTTTTGCTGCTCTGCACCCATTCTTCCCAACTATAGAGTGGGATGTGTTAGTTCTTACTGAAGAGAATATTGACTAATCATGTATTAAGTGCCTTTAGATCTTTCTTATGAAAAGTATTAGAGATGTACATACTGTGGTATTACTAAGTATAAAATATAGCTCAAAAAGGTAAATAATGTTTTAAAGCATTTCTCCATGCCATGGAACATGGAATTTCAAAGCTTCTTAAAATCACGTATTTTAAGATAACCCTCAAACAGTTCAATTTCAAGAGTGAGCATAAAACAACTTACGTAAGAAGCCAATGAAGCCAGGAGCACTGTCTGTTTAAATAAGGTCATCACTTTCTTCCATCATTCATGAATAGGGTCATCTGTTTTCTAGTGGTAATGTGTTCTGTGTATGTCCTTGTAGTTTTGTGACCATTTCATGTTGGCATATGCTGCGCTGTGGACATTTAATTTTTTTGGTTTGCCAATTTGCAGTTTTTTCCCGCAAGAACAACATTTTAATTTTTTATGCTTTTCTGTTTTTCCCTCTTTCATTTTCACAGAAAAAGAGAGAGAGACTAGATGGTGAAAACATTTATATCAGACATAGCAATTTAATGTTGGAGGTTTGTATGAACTTGAAGCTTATTTTAGTTGGTTGCCTATAACCTTCTGCATTCTTTGCAATCATCCCTTTCTTTATGCTGCCTTTGGTTTTGCATGCCATTGCATGAAAGAATTTTAGGTTTAAAATGCTTTTGCATGTTGGTAAACATGAAGATATGCAACCATCTCTCCTTCTGACTCTTTTTAGTTTCCATCTGTCATACTTACCTAAAAAATATATGATTGGGACTACCCCTGCTTCTCACGGTTCCATTGTTTTACGCACTTGTAGAAAATTCTACATCACTGTCAAAAATTTCTTGAACTTTCCAAGAATATAAACTCCTATATGTCCCAAGCATCAAATTTGTACTGTATTTTTCATCTTCTGAACTGAGAGAGTGTGGAAAAGTAGGAGAAATGATCACAATTCAAAATGGAGTTAAAAATTGGGGAATACCAAAAAATGACAGGACAGTCAGGAAAGAAAAAAGATACAGGAAGGAAAGAAGGGACCTGGTATTTAATCTGTAGTTAATATGATATAAGATAGTTTAATTACAAAAACAGGTCTGTGGCCATAAGATTATTATTTTAAAGATAAGAAAATTGATGTTAGAGAAATTTAATTTGTCTGTGGTCACAAAGCCAGTAAATTGGTAAAGCTAGGATTTGAGTTAGGGTCTATCTATCTTTATTAAACTATACTTTTCCCATTCAGAAATAGCAACATACTGTCTATTATAGGAATTGTGAGGTCATTTTCTCATTACATTCAACAATAATTTGTTTTTTACCAGAGTTATATTAGTATACTTATCTGGTTTGGGGCTCGACACTGGATAGGGAAATATGAAGCTAATTAGAAGGGTAGGGGAACTCTATGAGGAAAAAATAAAGAACATGGAGTTACCTATGTGGAAAACACTGAAGCGACATTAGTTTATAACTCACTAAGACTCTTATATAAAAAAGCTGACCAGATTATCTTAACCATCTGAGCCACCCAGGCGCCCAAAAGTTGACCAGATTATCTTATGATTTTGCTCAAGACAGAGCCAAAAGAAAGGAATATAACTCTGATACTGGGGATTTTAACTTAAATTTGAAGGAAATATAAATATAAATACAGAGGAAGATGAAGTAGGGAGGAGAGGGACAGTAAACAGTTAAAAAATAGCAATGAAATTATTTCAAGTTATTATAGAAGCTATGAAGGAAATAAGCAGTATGCTGTGCTGAGAAAGGAAATCTACTCTGAATAAGATGGATGGAAGTTTTCTCTGGAGAGATAACATATTAGCTGAGACCTGAAAGATGAACATATGAGAAATGTGCTAAATATTATTAAACTGGATATCTGAAGAAACTTTTTAAAATAGAACTCTGGTTTAATGTAATGGCCTCTAATAGTTATTTAACCGTGTCTTATTTTTTGTCAAAACATATATTTTGAGTGCTTCCTATGTATAAGGTACTTTAATAAAAGTAATAAAAATTATGGCCAGCCTTCATTAATCACGTACTGTACGATGGGCACAATATCAAATGCTTTATGTACACTTACCTCATGTAACATGAGGTTTTTTAAGGCTGGACTCTAGGACATCTCAAACTCAGCAACTAGATCTCTGCTTGAGCTCATAACTAAAACTAGACGTGAATGGTTCTGCTTCCGGGATTAGGAAGAATTACAGAGGTCAGTTGATGTACTTGGCAATGTAACATCTCCCAATCCCAAACATGCCTTTTTCTTCACTAGTCCATCTTTAGTGCTTCCTTTTGTTCTTTTTTTTTTTAAGATATTATTTATTTATTTGACAGAGTGAGACACAGCAAGAGAGGGAACACAAGTAGGGGGAGTGGGAGAGGGGAAGCAGGCTTCCCGCTGAGCAGGGAGCCCGATACGGGGCTCGATCCCAGGACCCTGGGATCATGACCCGAGCCGAAGGCAGATGTTCAACGACTGAGCCACCCAAGCGCCCCTTTAGTGCTTCCTTTTAACTGGAACCTGCAGTACCAATCATATATTTGTCATTTGTTCAATGAGGTGTGTTATGGCTTCTGAGACTCACAGAGTCCCTGTGTGTGATGTGTTTTTTTCCCCCAGCATTGCATTGATAGCCACAAGAGGGGATTTCTTAATAAGTGTGTGTTTGAAAATTAAAACTACTAACTACTTTTTGAGAACATTTTATATTTAATGGTTTGGTTTGGCTGCTGCTAAAATTATAAGATGATAAGTATCAAAAAGTATCTAGCCTAAAAACAGCCAAAGTAATTTGGCTAACCATCATTCTCTAGTTACAAGTAAAAAAAAAAAATTTTGTCTCCCTTCCACCCACCCCCCCCACCCAATAAGGATGTTCTCTCAAGTTATCTGTCACTCTAGCAGAATTTTTTTGTTTTGTTTTGTTTTTTTAAAGCATCTCTCCTACCCGACCCCCACTAATGCTTTGTTCTGGCCAAATAAGGTCGAGTTCATTTTTAGATCTACCGCCTCCTCCTCCATCTCCCAGAGAGAACCTGTAGCAAGTGTCTATGACAAATTCTATTTGGAACAGGTCCCTTTGAGATCTTAATTTTACTCTGTGCCCCCACAGGTTTCTAACAGAGCCAGCTAAGAAGGATGGAGAAAGCTCCTTCAGAAGCTACTGATTTTATTGAAACATTTATTTTTCTCAGGTTCCAAACCAATCAAAAGCTAGGCAAGAAGAGTAACAAATCACCACTCTCATATTAAGAGGCTAACCCAGAGAGTTATGGTTTTACCATAGCATCTCTTGCTCATTTTTGTTTTGTTCCATTCATACTTATAACTCTCCCAAATGTGTTAAGTTGTTCTTGGACCAGGCAGATTTTTTTTTTTATAGATTTTATTTATTTATTTGACAGAGAAAGACACAGTGAGAGAGGGAACACAAGCAGAGGGAGTGGGAGAGGGAGAAGCAGGCTTCCTGCTGAGCAGGGAGCCCGATGCAGGGCTCGATCCCAGGACCCTGGGATCATGACCTGAGCCGAAGGCAGACGCTTAACGACTGAGCCACCTAGGCGCCCCTTGGACCAGGCAGATTTAATTTCCAGTTAGGAGCTGGGTCACAGGGCCTTACATGCCTTGTGGGTCTCAGTTGCTTAGCCTACTACTGAGTCTTTGACCAAGCTTATTCATGCTTTTCTTTAGCTAGTAAACATGCTTTTCTTGCTTTCAGCTAGAATAAAAGTGCACACTGTTGTTTCCTCATGGTGAAGCCCATATTCCTGGGCTGTACTCACATTGCATCCCAACAAGCAAGAGGTAATTTTATGGGGAAGCTACAGGATTGCCCTTGTTGGGTTAGTTTTCTCTTTGATCTCAAAGCAAATATACATGGTTTAGTCTTGCAAAAATAAGAATGGACTAGTAAGTGAATTTTCTGAATGAATATCTCCAGAATCAAAATTATGTTGTGTGCCTCACCAATTCTTTTTCCTATGCTATTTTCCCTTTGACATTGCTTTCGAAAAAAATTTTATTTAGTTGAAGCATACGTTGCTCCAGAAAAATTTTTCAAACAAATTTTTATTTAAATGAGTTCCAGTTTTTTTTCCCAAAATGTGGTGATTTCCCACAGAGAAAGAAAGAAAGAAAGAAAGAAAGAAAGAAAGAAAGAAAGAAAGAAAGAAAGAGGCTAATCTCAAAATTTACACAGCAGATTAAAAGATATATTTAATATTATGCTTTTCTTGGATACAGAGCTGCCGTGATATATAATAAACACAGAATTTTTAGCATTCATCAAGTGACAGGTTCCCACATATTTTGATCTCAAGCATAGATCTTCTGAGCTTTTTTGGACAAGTATGTTGGACAAAGAACATTTCAGTTTTTGTCTTTAAGTTGTATTTCCCATTTTATTTCTGGCCAAGTCGCCTTTTAAAAGTTTTATATGCCTCCTGTTAAATAAACATGAATGTTATTTCTAGCTTTATTAACCTAAGTTTTGATCCTTTCTCCCTGTAATATCCCACTTAAGGGTTATTAAACCTAGTTGTCCAGTATCCATATCTGCTGGAACAGTTGAGATGTTTTAAATTGTTGGGAAGATATATAAGGTATCTGATGAATTCTTGTTAAATTACTTCCAGTCCATTGAAAGTTACTGGAAGAAGGTCCCTATTTTGAATTCTACTAAGGGATGAAGTAAAGCTGTCAGTAGCTGGAAGGCATAAAGGTTTTTTTTTTTTTTTTTAAGATTTTATTTACTTGAGAGAGAACACAGAGGGAGAGGGAGAAGCAGACCCCTACTGAGCAGGGAGCTGGATTCAGGGCTCGATCTCAGGACGCTGGGATCATGACCTGAGCTGAAGGCAGACGCTCAACCAACTGAGCCACCCAGGCGTCCTGGAAGTCATAAGGCTTTTAGTTTGCATGAATAGTATTGGTAAAGAAAAAAAGCCATTATATTACATACCTGAGTGATTTTTCATAGGTGGTAACAATTTGCTCTCAAGGCTTGAGCCAGAAATTCTAGTAATAAATTCTTATAACAAGAAAGGGCTATTACTGTTTATCAAAACCAGTAATATCCACCTAGTAATAAGGAAGCAAAACTGTCTCTAGGTAGAAATAGAGGGATGCTGTATGATTGCAACTCACCAAAGCAAAGCAGCTTTGGTGGCAGTTGCATCTTTTATCATGTCCTTTGTTTAATAGTTGCTCCTTATCTATTGCTATCTCCATCCTGCCTGAGCAGAGCCTCAATCAGTTCATATCAAGCCAAGGCTAATTGAGCTGTGAGATTACCCTCTTAGGATGAGGAGTTGGAGATCTAGCGCTGCGTCCTAATGCGAAGAAAAGTTGCAAAATTAAGGAGCGAGGTCTCTGGGTTACAGAACTGCTAAGAGCTGTGGGGTTATGATGCTTCACTGCTTCCAAGAAAAGCACCTCATTAAAAAAAAAAAAGCAAGCAAATATACCATGTCATATATTTAAAATTTAAATGCAATTTATGGATTAGTAACATCTGCCCTGGATGTGGTGTTTTCTACCAGTGCCCATAGTCTGGTGGGCTTCCCTTGATGTGTTTTTTTCCTCTGAGTATTTATAATTTTGCATCTTTGTCCTTTCAACTACAGGATTTAGACAAAAGTCAAGAAGAGATAAAAAAACATCATGCCAGCATCAGTGAGCTGAAAAAGAACTTCATGGAATCTGTACCAGAACCACGGCCTAGTGAATGGGATAAACGCTTATCTACTCACTCCCCATTCCGAACACTTAACATCAATGGGCAGCTTCCCACAGGAGAAGGAGTGAGTACTTTGTCCATGTGACCACCTGTGAGAATGAATGAAATAAATGTATTGTATAGTAATGTTCTGTATGTGAATAAAATAAGTAAGTTTAGAGCTGAAATTTAGCTTTGGTTCCTCACCAGTTCATTGCAGCTTTAAGGTATTCATAATCAAACACTTGTTTTTTAAGTCATATGGGCTACCCAGTCGAATTACAGGAGCCATTTAGAGCTACCATTAGATGACTAGGCTCTTGAGAACTGCCTCCTTCTGGCTAGTGTGTGTTTACAAATTGACCATTAGCCAGTGGAACTTTATGTTCAAACTGTGCCTCCAAGGACCAGAGAGTTTACTAAATTTAGTAAGGTCAAAATTGGAACAGGATAAACATTTTTTTTAAACTTTATTTGAACATTTGTACAACTTAGAAATGTCTGGAATGGTTGACCACAATTATATAATAAACCAAGGAGGTCTCTAAGCCAGAGAATGCAGAACACCACATATTAATGATTGTATTTCAATTTCAGAAAAATTATTGACGATTCGTCTTTATGAGCAGCATCAAACTTTTAACATGTTGTTTTATAAGATAGTCACAGAGGAAGTTGGAGATACCTTTCAGAGGCTGCTTTTTTTGTGTTGTTGTCATTACCTATTGTAGAAATCCTACATCTGACTAAGTGAATCTGTGTGATGGACACCTTAAAAGTTACCTTAAGCATATATTTAAAAATTCTTTACTTAATTTTTAGCCTATACAGGTTAATATTTATCTAAGTAGTCACAATGACTTAATGAGTGATGATAATAATTTTTAAAATTATATGCCTGGTTTTCACCAATAGCAATAGCAATTCTAGTCAAGAAAGGTAGTGATGTCTTAATAACTTAAAAAAACTTGTTTTTATATTTAGAATTCATGGTAAACTATTCAACTTTGTTTAGTTTCTGGAACTGGAGAAGATGATAAAAGTTGACTCATAAAGGGTACTTTTTATATTTCTCAAAATGTGATTGAAATTGGCTAAAAATTCCCCGAGTAGAGTCAGACCAGTTTCACCAAGTAAGACTGGAGAATTCTTGAATGATGGGTAGCTAGTTACCGGGGGTGATAGGATGCAGTTGTTTTTATTCACTGTCCTCTTCAGCCTCCATTCCCTGATGTAGATGGACGTCACTTTTATCTAGATAATGTGGCCTGAACCTCATGAGACAGTGACTCTGCTTTCTATAAGCAGGAGAAAGTCTTGTTGCCTTGTTGCTATCTTGCCTGGTTAACCCTCTCTGTAAAACATAACTGCATATTTTCTAGAAGTTTTCTTTTTGACTCTGTGGAAGTAGTAAAAGATGCTCAATTTCTTTGAAAAAGTAACTTAATGCTCTCTTGGATGAAGTTTGGTAAATTTGAATCAGTCTCCATTTCCAGAAAATATCTTATATCTTAATAGAAACCTTCCAGAAATCATCTCAGGGCTGGTTGGAAATGGGTATGTCATTCTGTGGACTTTAAAGAAAGGACTTTTATAAATTAGATTGGTGGGGAGTACTTGAGCCACTTTAGCTCTGTGCTTCTGTATATTACTCCTCTAAATGAATAACAGAATAAATAAGAAGAACTGTCCTATATAACCTTTTATAAAGGATAACTCCACTTTCTGGCATATCTTACTTTTTCTTTAATAATTAGGGCAATATTTCTGTTCTCTGGGGATACCTCTTCCATCTTTGGCAGCATTGTTGTTGCATTGCAAGGCTACTGAATTTTATATAATTTGTGTATGACCAGGTGAAGAAAACCTCTGTCCTTCCCTCGGAAAGAAAGGTTGGTGGGCCAGAGGTAAAGCTGCTGTTATGACTTGTGCTTCTCAATCCAAATTTGCTCTTGTCATGGCACTAAGCAGATATTCCCCCCAGAACTGAACAGCAGCTGCTGAGTAATTTTTTTTCTTTTGGCTCTACTAGTAAACACCCCACTGCCTTTTGACCTAACACATAACATTTCCACTGCTGCAGCTTTTGCAGCTTTCAGTTTGCTTATTTTGGCGCATGGCTGGTTGAAAAGCTGCATGAAGATGTAAATATGTATTCAGAGAGAAAATGAATTTAATTGTACCCTATTCTTTTTATGTTGTCTTTCTTCTCCCTCTTTATATTCTTTTAAAAATCATTATGATTTTGCATCCTTTCTTTTCCTTTTTTCTTCTTTGCTGACCAGTCCCCCAGCTACTTTCTCCCTGATACATATCACTTAGGGGTGTGCAAAGAACCTGTGTCAAAATTCCAAACTGATCAGAGAAGGCTGGCCCAACTGAGAGAACTTAGAGCCAAGTTTTTCCTTTCATAGATAACATCTCTTGACTGGATGGCAGAGCACAGAAATTGTCAGGGGAGAAAAACTTCTCAGTTGGACAATTGGAAAAGACAACTTACCTTAAAAGTGTCAAAAGTACTTTGCTTAATGTGATGTATAAACCTTCACGATGGTGGTTATTTTTAATCATGATTCTGCAAGAGGGGGAGGGAGTTTACAGTTGTTGAGATTTGTGGGGGGTTTTCATTTGTTTTTGATAGACCTTGGAGGCACATATAAACTTTTATACTTTTGTTTTTCTTTTGCAACCTTTAAAATGTATGGGATTAAAATTTTCATTCCCTTCAGCAAAAGCTAATTGCCATACTGAATGAACTGTTGCAGTTTTTAAAGTGTATATGAAGGGATATGAGGATAACTTTTTATATTCTGCCATTCTATTTGTAATAAAAGTAACTTTTCTGATGGCGAGAAGAATTCTTCATTATTGGCTTTGCCCAAGTGATCTAAGAAAAATTGGCAGCACTAAAACAAGGAAAACTGACCCAAAATTCATATGTGAGTATCCTTCAAGGAAGAACAAATATTGTAACTAAGGAAGTCGAGCAATTGCTTGAACTTTCAGGACTTCTAATGTTCATTCATTCAAAAAATTATCTATTGAACACCCTACTGTGTTACAGAAACTTTGCTGGGATAAATTGCCAAAGTAAAGTGAAATAAAGAGTGTCCCAAAAAGATCTTCCCAAATCCTTTGCACATCCCCAAGTATCATTTTTGAGCATTTTTCCATCTGTCATTTTGTTCATCTTTCTCTGTCTTTCTTGATCTTCTACCGTGAAAGCAGACACAGCAACGTGCTCTGTTAGTGCAGGATGAAGAGAAAATTAAAAGGCAAGAGAGATCTACTGAGAGAGCCTTGCCCCAGCAAGACAATGAAGAAATTCTTCCCAAGGTTTCTATTCCAATCCCTGAGGATCACAAGTCTCTCAAAAAGTGCCGCCTCTACTCTAGTACTTTTCCATCTCCTCGTATTCCTTTCCTGATGTCTTTTCTCGTGATTCTTGCTTTGGCTGTTTGGTGGTTGGTCTTTCTGTGATCGGAAAACAGGGTGCTCATCTGAAATGTCAAGACTAAAACCATTGAACTTTTGTCATTTAATTCTACTATGTTATCTCCTGTATGATACCCTCTGATCTTGACAGTTCACTGTCCTAGGGGAGCTCTTTGTGATCATTTTTCTGTCAATAAAATGTTACTCTTTGTCGAATGTGTATTGTGGGGTACAAAGGAGTAGCAATGGATTGCCCATGCCAGCTTTCCTCCCTGACCTTGAACAAGTTCAGACAAATCAGATTTAAGCATATGACACTTGGTACTTTCCCCAAAAGGTTTAACTCTTTTATCCTGCATGTTCGTATTGTTCTCTGCTGCGGTGTCCTCTCCACTGTTACACGCAAAGTAGGATACTCTGTAGAAACATTTGATGGAATATTTCCTAGTCTTCTATAGTCATTTGTGTGGCATGGGCTCTGTAGTTTAAGAAAAAAAATTCAACTTGCTAATTTTTCAAAAGCCTTAAAATGATACGTTTTAATCTATGAATCCATAGCCACTCCTTTTCTTGAGATATCAAACCAGTATTTACAAAGGCCTTTTTTGGAAAAGGACTTTTGACTTCTGTGGCCTTCTTATGTGTACTTCTGAAATGTGCAGGGAAAAACACCTTTGTCCTGCCTGGTGTATAGAAGGGATCTGCAAAGGTTAAATGCCAACTTTTCACAAGTAGAATGTTGATGGTTTAAGGAAAATGGTGCTGTGCTGGTGCCCCTTAGCCTCCAGCCAGGGCTGAATTTCCAGACCACCGGTACCCATCTTTAAAAGTCCTAGAATACAGATTTATTCAAGATCTGTACATAAATATGCCCTGTCTGAGTTAATACTGTGTTACTTCTTTATGACTTAAGTAAATTACATTGCTAGAAGCAATATTTAGCCATTATCACAAGCTTAAAATATATATTGATATATTGTTTTCCTGATAGACTTCAGACCTTGTTTATTCTTACATTTGTGTTGAAATCAATTGTTTTTAATTGATGACCTTGTGAGCTAAAGTTCTGTTGTGACAAATATGTGTCCCTGTTTGCATGTTGATTTTTAAGGCTTCCCTGAAGTAAATATGAGTGTGCTTTGTTTTCACAACACAACTCAGATGCCTAACCTGTTATTTTTTACCTCGGTATTAATGACATCTTGCATGTAGCTTACTTTTTATGGCACTTGAATGTACCAATATGGATGATTTGGTTAATGTTGTCTCAAATATTTGTTTTAAAATCTGAGTTCATGGGGTTATCAGACTGAGATTTTTGCACTTTGTTTTACTTCTCAACACTTTGTAGTTGATGAAACTTCTAAACAAGACTTTTTGTTTTTAAGATGATGGCTTCTTACAGCAAAAAAAAAAAAAAAAAAAAAAAAGGGAGAGAGAGAACACTAATGCCAAGAATCTTTTGTCCTTCAACACCCACCACGATCTATTTTCTCTGGAGACATGTAGAAATAATTCTCTGGTATTTCTTGAAAACTGCTCTTCTGTCATTATAGGCTTTCCCAAAAAATGGGAAAGAAGTAAGGGGTGGGTTGAGTTTTAAAATCTGTTATGGGTGTGTATCTTTCATGTCACAGGCTATGTCTGTTTATAACAAATATTTTGTAACTAAGCATATTTCTTGATTCACTCATAATAAGAAAAGAGAGACCTCAATCAGCCTGACACGTTACAAAGCTGTCCTCTGACACAGAAAGTGATCATCATAAGTACTCCCCTTTATCTTTAAAGTAGAAGTGTAAGAACTTTCCTTATGAAATAACAAAACTATAACATTGGTTAGAGTCTTTTAAAAATTTTTCAGGGAACTGAAAAGGAATTAATCAGAATCATTTTAGAACTGTTTACGATTATATTTCCAGTTTTCATCCTGGTACACAGCTTTTTAGTAATTATTATTGTAAACTTCACCTTGGATTTTGTTTCCCTTTGTATTAGAGTTATTCCAAGTCCATTAAAAATCTAGCATAAGCCAATAATATTTTTCACTTTTTTGAAGTGCAGCAGGAATCCTCAGAGATCCTTACTGACAGTTAAAGAAGAGGCCCTTTCTTTGATTGATAGGATAAGAATGGTTGAGAGAAGTGCCAAACCTTTGTATTGGATTAAGCTGGTCAGTGCAGGTTCAAAAGATATGCCCATCACAGTTATCAGAGGAAAAATACTAGACATTACAGCTTTGTATTAACTAACGTTGATACTGCTGATATTTGTAACAAAGCTGTAAATAGTCTTAGTTTCCTTCTCACATCTCATTCCATTCTGAATGCCAGAGGCAGATCCAAATAACTGTGTATTGGTTTTATCCTGGTTCAGCTTCTTAATGGCCAGTTGATAAGTAAAAACAAAACAAAAACAAATAATTTGAACTAAAAGTATCAGTACAGACCAGTAAAAAGTCTTGGGTTTTTTTTTCCTCGGTTTTACTATTAATCATTTCTAGGGTGACTCTGAGAAATTCACTTAACTACTTGGTGCCCAGATTTCCACCTAGTAACACAGAGACAAACCTACCTCATGAGAATGAATCTGTAACGTGTTCTAGGAACCAGAAGCTCTGGTTGTTGTTCATTTCTTGGTCTTTTGGGGACTGGGAAGATGAAAACTTAAAAACCAACAGACAGTAATTTCTTGGAATTTTTCGTATGAAAGCAAGCAGTTAAATAGTTGTGTTAATTTCCATCTACTTCTTACTGGTATTTGACCAAGCATTTAAAACTACTGAAGGTAGAAATGTCTTTCCAAATTCATCATACTCTTAAGCAATTCATCTTATCCTTATGGTATTCTTACAGTGGACCAAACTTGAAAATAAACCCAGCATCAATCTTTTGGACCTATCTTTTAGCCATTTTCTTATGCTATCACTTAGAATATGAAGGAGATTCAGTTTGCATGGATCAATTTTACAACTTGTTTACATCTCTGGTAAAAGTTTTGTAGGGAGAATATACTGACTCTGTTGAGTAATACTAGACTGGGGATTTTCTGTGGATTAGGTTTCCACTTGTCATCCTAGATCCTAGTACATTTCTTTCTAGTAAATGTAAATTTTTCTCTGAATTTTCTGTGGATATAAGCCAATTTACTGTCTCCTACATTCCTAATTTACTTTCATAATATTTCCTGCAGATAAGCATGGAGAATACAGTAGGCATAAGAGGTTTGGTTATTTTTTAGAAGGCATTAGAAAGCAAAATTTATGCTTGGGCTTTACCTAGTGATTACTTATTTACAAAAGGAAGACAGAAAATTCAAAAATAATATGAGACACTTTAGCATTGTTGCTGTTTTTTGTTGTTGTTGTTTTTTGCCAAACGTATTGAATATAGTAAAGATATATAGAACTTCTCTCCAGTTTCCGCCCCTTGTATTCTTCACAGAAATTATAAAATCCCAAACTTCTTTACAGCATTCTCTACCACACTGAGAAGAAAATATTGCTCGTTTTTATTGCACTCAAACTAACCCTGTTGTTTGTAATTTTGGTACTAGAAATGGAGACGAGTCCTTATTCTAGTCTCCATTGCGCATGGCATGTGGGATAACTGTATTGGCCTCCTCCACATTGTAGTGGAGAGTGAGTCAATGAGTCGGCTCTCATTTCTGTTTCTGTTACCCCTCATGCCTTAGGATTTCCTTCTTTACTGCAACAGAGCATGATACAAACAAACATTGGTGTGGACCTGGGATTGGGCACCGGAAACAGTTAAGAAGGGATGGCTGTTAGAGCGAGGAAGCCAGAAGGCCATCAGTGGTGGCTATGATCAACAATTACAAATTCATGGAGTATTTCACTATTCATAAATGAAATTCTTATCATACTAGAACTTGAAAGACAAAAAGAAGTAGTTTGTTACTCCCACAGATCAGAAATACAGGCTAAAAGCTAAATAACTTCAGTCATAGCCTCACTAAATGTGTGGGTGACAGGTCGTTAAGGAAGTGTATGCTTTAGAAATGGTTTTCTGACCTTTTGTGATTGATATCCTAGAGGACAGCCTTCCGCTTTATCATAGTCAGAATCCTGTTTGCAGTAAATAATAGAGTAAGTCTAACATTTCAAAGATTACAGGGCAGGAGAAGCATGAGTCCCAACTATCTCTTCAGGTCTCCCCCATATCATTAAAAGGTGCAGTTTAGTCTCTCATTTTCTCCTCTGTCTCCTTAAAGAAGAGTCTTCATATGTACAGGATCCTATCTCAATAAAACACAGAGACTAAAAATTAAGGGGAAACCATGGTTACTACTATGCATTTGTTCATTGCCCTCATTATGTTTTGCAGAGATGCGAAGAGGCAGCATTATCAGAATTTTAGGGTTGGATAAGCCCCTAATCTAAACTCTTCTCCACTCCAATGCTTGACTCTTCTGTACAATATCATTTAGTGACTTAAAACCATGTATAGACCAAGTGGCCTCTAGCCTCCCAAGATACAGCATACTACATCTTTGGACATCTCTAATTTTTTGCATATAAATCATTCTTATATTAACTCGAAGTCTGTTTCCCTATAGATTTCAATTCTTGGTCCTGAATGGAGGCCTTCTGAAGAATTTTCTATCTTCCATATTATAAACTCTTCACATAGTTAAATGTAACTCTCATGTTGGAATTAATCATAGTTTTGCACTCTGATAACTTACCATCTGATATAAAGATCTGCCCCAGTCTTCCTCCTAGCATGTTATCCTGCTTTCTTCTTTCTTTTTTCTAGCTGTTCTTGTTTTATCAGCTCTTTTTCTTTCTGGCTCCGTTGCCCATAGGTTGCTTGCCATTGGTTTATTCATCTTATGTTTTTACCCATTGACTTGCCCTCTCTTTTAAAAAGAACATCTTGAAATTCCTGGAAATTCCTGAGCTTCTTCACAGATGACACAGGCACGTGGGATTTTTGTTTTGTTTTGTTTTTAGATGGAAAGAGTGGAGGTGGGATAGTTGTGTAGCTTTGGAAACTTCTTGTAGCTCAGAATCTGTTGACAAGACAGAATCCCTATTCTATTTTGAAGAAGCATACTGCCAGAGCCTGCATTCTAAGTTTGCTTGCCTTCTCTGACTAATCTTTACATACTTTAGCACCCCATGTGATTTAATTTATATCATTGTGATATGATAAACTTATGGAAACTTACGTTCTGTTTAACGTTCTGATTATGGCTGAGATCCCCACCAGAAAGTGGTATTAAAAATTTGAAATGTTGTTAATCCATCTCTTTTAGCTTGTACCTGTCTCCTCAAAACTGTGAGATTCTTAAAGGTGAGAGGTTTTGTTTTATTCCTCTTTGCCAATCTGTCACCTTTGTATCTCTGATACATAACAAATAATTAAAACTTGTTAAATCGGATTAAATGATTAGTCACAGATAAACTCAAACTTTTCACGTAGAATCTCTTGTATTGGGACACAAATTTATGCCAAATTAATCACCATATGCCTAATCAGTATATGCAAGTAGCCCAAAAAAACCATATATGGGCCAGAAGCCACTATCTCTCTTATTACTCCTGTAGTGTGGCCCGTAGTTTCTTCAAAGAATCTACTGTGGTAGGTGTCAGTCTCTCTTGTTAATGTCTGGTAATTTGGTTCAGTTAAAAGCTCTTATCCATTTACCAAAGGTAATAACCATTTTCCCTATGGAAGGTATTATTGAGACTGGGTGCTTGTTTATATGTATAAAATGCATCTCGGAGTGTGATACTATAAAGGGAAACCTGATATTTGACAATTCGTGTTTATCTAAAATACATTGCAGGGAAGAGTTTGATCCTTTTTTCTTGTGTTTCATATGGTATAAAAACATCAAATGTATCAAACTCTTGTGATATCAAGGGTTTTGTATATCAGGTAGACCAGGAGTTGGCAGACTTTTTCTATAAATGTCCAGATAATAAATATTTTAGGCTTTGCAGGCCATATAATCACTGGCGTAAACACTCAACTTTGCCATAGACAATAAACAAACAAATGAACATGAACGTATTCCAATCAGACTTTATTTATGGACACTGAAATTTGAATTTCATATAATTTTTATGGTCAATAAATATCATTCTATGTTTTCCAAACCATTAAAAAATGTAAAACCATTCTTGGGCGCCTGGGTGGCTCAGTTGGTTAAGCGACTGCCTTCGGCTCAGGTCATGATCCTGGAGTCCCAGGATCGAGTCCCACATCAGGCTCCCTGCTCAGCGAGGAGCCTACTTCTCCCTCTAACCCTCCCCCCTCTCATGTACTCTCTCTCTCTCTCTCTCATTCTCACTCTCTCTAAATAAATAAATAAATCTTAAAAAAAAATAAAAAAAAATGTAAAACCATTCTTAGCTCAGAGCAATACAAAAACAAGGAGCGGGCTGGATTTGGACTGTTGGCTGTAGTTTGCTGATCCCTGATAGAGGTCTAGAGAACCAGAGAACTGATTAATTTACTTTCTGACTTTGTACTATTTGAAGAGCTGTAGATGCTCTTAGCATCTTTATTCAGTGTTGAAGTATTTTTGGTCTTGTTTATGACTAGAAATGGAAAACAAAATGCAAGGCATTTGTTTCTGTTTATTTAGCAATTGGGGTGCACCAGAACTGTAATCTAACATATCTGTAGCCACCACAACACCCCTGCCTCTGTTAGTTTTCCGGGTTGTTCAGTGTTAACTGTGCTCTTAACATATTTAGTGATAAATTCAGCTAACCCCTTTGTGTGGTTTGGTTTTCAAGGGTCTGCCTTCATTTTCCCCTAAGGAATAAAGAAACAATTCTCAAATTCACTTTCTCTTTAGATAGGTTTCAGAGATATCTAACAAACATGGTAAAGAACGTGAAATGTTTTTTTACTCTGAAGCTTTGGTACACCTTAGTGTTTCAAGCAGTTGTATAAATTTAAGGTTGGGAATCTAAGGAAAACATTTTAGAAGGGTTCCTTTTTCTAAATAAATAGATTTCCCTAAGAGGAATTCCCCCCGATTCAGGGCCTATTGGGGAAGTATTTACCAATAAATCAGAATAAGATAAATTTATATTCTTTCAGAAGTGTCTTTCCTTCCTAGTTGACATGGACATGATTGTGTTCGGAAGGAGTCCTTGGTCTGTGTTTAGCTTTGGGAGGTGCTTTCTAATAAATCTGTAAACTTATGTTCCTTACCGTTCCCTGGTCCAGGATGCTTTAGCTCTGATACTAGGCTGAATAAATTGTTTATCCCTTAGCAGTTGAGCAAGATATTTAAGCCTAAAGAAATCGGCTAAGAACTTCTCTTTGGAACGTTTTCTTTGATATTTTTCATACATTATTTGCTGTTAATATGTAAATTTATCATGAATAAATCTTACTGAAAATCTGATTCTGGGTGATAGTAGTCATTAAGGAAATAGGAGCCAGCAATGCAGTATAGAGACCCACTCAAAAAAAAAAAAAAAAAAGGAAAGGAAAAGAAACCTCTGCTTCAGGGGATTAGCAAGAAATATTGTCAGCCAGTCTTTCTAGAAAAGTTCCCTTGTTTTTCACTCTTCTCTATGTCCCAGTAATTGTCTTTTGCTCAGTCCTAAAGCAGAGATAACCTTGACATGTGTTCAGTTCTTAGACTATTAATGTTTTAAAATCAGCTTCTAACTCATTTGACTTATTTATACCAAGTTTTATAAATAACTTTTTTCTAACCATCTTAATCAGTCACTACAACACACGAACTTGTCGCATCTGTTAGAAGCATTTTTAATATGCCGAGTTTGTCTTTTGTTTTTTTTAAAAAGCACTCTACAAATTGGTGGTTATTAACCATCCAATATTGCCACTGTGATCATAGTGAAGAGTGAAGAGTGGAGTGGGTGTGGATATGTGGGTGTGAGGAGAGCGTGCTCCTGTAATGTGGAATTAACAGAAGGTATACCACTTTATCTTTCACTTCACCTTGGGTAAACCCTGTCTCTTATGTTACTCTGACAGTTCTAGATTCTATTGTATTACCCAGGTAATTGCTTAAAGCTAACACTCCACATTTTGAAGTGGTCTGTTTACTAGCTCAAAGTATGTACTTCATGGCCATGTCTGAGTAGTATAAAATTTTGAAGAGTTTCTTCAAAGCCATGTTCTTCTTAGGAACTTGTTGAAAATGTTAACATGGAAAGTCATTTTCATTATTATAGGATTTTTCAGGAAGAGAAGACGCAGCTAGTTAGTATCTAATAATAGTTTCCTGTTGTATTTAGTTCTGTGGAATCAAGATGCTATTTTCTAGATATTAAATTGGGCCATAATGTTTTTCTAAGTACTTATTATGTATTTAATCATTTTTTGAATTGAGACCTCTGAGAAATCCTGCCAAATATATTTAATTGTGTTCCATACTAAATGATCAGAGTTTTTGTACTGGTTATAACTCCTTCCTCTCCATCTCCATTTCTCTATCTTAGCCCTTCTTAGTATCTTGAAATAAAATTGACCAAACAAAGGCTTCTGGTCTCCTAGACTTGTTTAGTATAACTTTTAATATTTGCTGAAAACTTTGACTTCTATAGCTCTATTCAGGTTTGAGAACACTCATATGATCTGTGGAGTCCTTGCTGGTGAGTGCAGTGTTAAGGCAAAATTTTCTATTACTAATAGATAAAATTTTGCATCAGGCACTTTTTTTGAAGCTGTTTGCTTTTACAGTCACCTTTTCTGGGGATAATCTAATAACAGCACTATTAAGGAAATTATAAAAACCATGTTTGAAGGATAACTGTCATTGGCAAATTTCGTTTGCTGGCATTTGTTAAGAGGCTGCATTATGGAGTGATTTTCTTATAATAAGCAGTTTTACCAACTGTAATTTAATAAAGGCCAACATCTAAGTAAGCTCCTTTATCCAGATGTAATCTTTATACGCCAGAGAATAGCAATGAACCATGAAAATGACTCAAGTTTTGTGGAGAAGCTAGTGAGCACTACCAGGATGTATTTCTAGAGAGGGACCAATAGCATACTAACTTTATTTTTAAAAGAAAGTGGGGGTGGATATAGCCAAGAGAGAAAATTTAGAATGAAGAGAAATGTATTGCAAGATAAAGAATGGCACACTAGAGAGGAAAGATAGAATTTTTAAATCATCTTTTGCTAGTCACATGGTTACTCTGTTGTTAGTTTATCCCCATCCTGAGTGTTTGTGATTCTAATGTCCTTTTTCAAACTGTCGGCTGGCCTGAGTTTTCCACTGAAAGCGTACCCAAACTATTATTTATGAGGCTTTGGGGGTTGGGGGCCAGGGAATGATTTTCTTTTTGGTGATTTTTGTTCTTTCTTCATTCGTTTCCTTTTTTGGCTGAAGAATGGGCTATTGCTGCTTGACTTGTCATCTTTATGTGCTGTTAATACATGGCTTTTACAAAAGAAGCTATTACCACGTCTGATTTATCTCTTATTGCAAGTGCCCATATAAAAGCATTTGTTTTAACAGGTTTTTGAATCATCAGGTTGACGTTCCTACTGATTATTATACAACCATGGGAAACACCAATAATATTAATTTTCAAAATAGGAATAAGATTACAAATACTGAAATTAATATATAAAGACATATGTTTTGTTTTGTTTTAAAGAGCTTTCCCCCAAGGCATTTAAAGCTGTTCTTTGCTGAAACATAAACTTGCCCTGTTTTGTTAAAGAGAAGAATGTAGAAACAAAGCACTCGCAATTAACTGATCTAATCAGGATTGGATTCTACATTTTTTAGTTTGCATGTTGCAGACTATTTGGGGGTATTACTTAAATAGACTGTTGATAAGTTAAGTGACTGTAATATTTATTGTTTACTTTAGTAAAGAACCAGGAGCTGGACACTTCTGCTGGGTATCTTCCTTCTGTGCTTAGCAAGATAACCTCAATTCCTGCTGGTTCTGTGGGCATTTGCGGTGCAAAGCGTTTCTTACTGGGTTTGCAAACAAGCGTAATGTGCTCTGTGGGTGTATGTGTGTCTGGGCACAGCCCTGTCCCTCAATCCTATTGCCACCTTCTACTCACTCCCTTTTTCTCATCAAATTTATTTTTTTAATTATATAAATCTTATTAAAAAGTCCAACGAATACCCAGATCCCCTTTTTGTGACATACGGAAACACCAATAACAGTTTAATGTATTAACTTTCCCTGAGGTATTTGCATTGGAACAGGTCACAAAGTCATTGCAAAGATGATAACATTACAGAGCTGATCATATCATTGAACAGCATGTGTAGGGCCAGTCTAGGTCTCTGGTAAATTCGAGGAGTGCCTGGCTGACTCAGTCTGTGGAGCATGTGTCTCTTGATCGTGGGGTTGTGAGTTCGAGCCCCACATTGGGTATAGAGATTACCTAAAAAAAATTTTAAAAAAGGAATGGTAGGGTGCCTGGGTGGCTCAGTTGGTTAAGCGACTGCCTTCAGCTCAGGTCATGATCCTGGAGTCCCTGGATCAAGCCCTGCATCAGGCTCCCTGCTCAGGAGGGAGTCTGCTTCTCCCTTTGACCCTCTTCCCTCTCATGTGTCTCTCTCTCTCTCTCTCACATTCTCTCTCTCAAATAAATAAATAAATAAAATCTTTTAAAAAATAAAAAAATTTAAAAAAGAATGGTAAAATAGAATGAAAAGAATGTGAAAACCAATGGTAGTTTAATAGATGTGGTTGATTTAGGGTTCCATTGTGGAAAGTGACTATAGAGGTAGTATGTTAAATCTTAGACTCTTTTTACAGAAAGTTTAATAATTTCAGGAAGCAAAATCTGTGGGTAGTAACATAGATATGATTTGGGCTTAGAAACAACAGTAAATCTATTAAGCTTTAAATGATTATAAATTTTGGGACTAATCAGAAATGTTTTTCCTAATTTTCTTTCTTAACAGTATATATCTCAAAACTTTCATGAAGCTCTCGGCTCAGGAATATTTATTAAATAGTCTCATAGTGTGCGTATTTTAATTCTTATATTCTGTCACAATTTCTTTCTTCAAAACTCTGGTGATGTTCTCTAAGATATAAGGAGAACCTGGCTGAGAACTTGCTAAGCCAAAAGGAAGACCAGCCTTAGTTAAATCTATAGGATTGGCCCACCTTGGGTGCTCAAGAAACACTTCCAAGTAGGGACTAGGTGTCTTTATTGCTCTGGTTCATGTTTCTTTGCAAAAAGTAAAATTTTAAGAAATAGAGTACAAAGACAAATAGTATCTAGTATTTGCCCATCACTTCATTGTGAACACCTGTACAGTGAACCCTCATAATAACCATAACAGTGATGTTCTTCTTTTTTTTTTTTTTTAAGATTTTATTTATTTGACAGAGAGAGAGATCGTGAGAGCAGGAACACAAGCAGGGGGAGTGGGAGAGGGAGAAGCAGGCTTCCTGCTGAGCAGGGAGCCCAATATGGGGCTCAATCCCAGGACCCTGGGATCATGACCTGAGCCGAAGGCAGACGCTTAATGACTGAGCCACCCAGGTGCCCCTGTTCTTACTTCTTCTGATAAAACAGAGTCTCAGAGGTTGAGAGGCCTGCCCAGGAACGAGCAGTTTTTTTTTTAATTTTTATTGTTATGTTAATCACCATACATTACATCATTAGTTTTTGATGTAGTGTTCCATGATTCATTGTTTGTGCATAACACCCAGTGCTCCATGCAGAACGTGCCCTCTTTAATACCCATCACCAGGCTAACCCATCCCCCCACCCCACCCCCCTCTAGAACCCTCAGTTTGTTTTTCAGAGTCCATCGTCTCTCATGGTTCATCTCCCCCTCCGATTTACTCCCCTTCATTCTTCCCCTCCTATCTTCTTCTTTTTTTTTCCTTAATATATATTGCATTATTTGTTTCAGAGGTACAGATCTGTGATTCATCAGTGTTGCACAATTCACAGCGCTCACCATAACACATACCTTCCCCAATGTCTATCACCCAGCCACCCCATCCCTCCCACCCCCCACCACTCCAGCAACCCTCAGTTTGTTTCCTGAGATTAAGAATTCCTCATTATCAGTGAGGTCATATGATACATGTCTTTCTCTGATTGATTTATTTCACTCAGCATAACACCCTCCAGCAGGAACGAGCAGTTTTTAAGTGAAAGAACTGGAACTAGAACCCAGGTCTTCAATGTTTTAGTCCGGTGACTTTCTATCATGCCACAGCTGTCTCCTAAGTCACTCAGTCCCCAAATGAAAATGTGGTAAAAGTTACAGAGTGTGAATTAAGGAGAAAGTTGGAATTTGTGAGACCCTAATGATTTATGAAACTGGGTATTAAAAATGGTTCTCAGAAAAGAAAATGGTTCTAAGATCCTGAAGCCACTGATGAATTGATTCATTAATGCTGGACTCCCTTCATCTTAAGTTAAATCCCCCAGGTTGAGTCCTGCAGAATGTCCCAGAACCTGAGATAGGATCTCTCTCAGTGTATAGGAACCAGAAGATAAGGATGAGGCCTGGCCTGGGGTTGAGACAGAGGTGTCAGGGCTTTTGTTTGGGGTGGGATGATCTGGGATGATTTGTTTGGGACCTGGGATGATCTGGTTTCTGGTATTAAAATCATTCAATAGGGGCGCCTGGGCGGCTCAGTCAGGTAAGGGTCCGACTCTTGATCTCAGCTCAGGTCTTGATCTCAGGGTTATGAGTTCAAGCCCCACGTTTATATATTTTATAAACATATAAAAATATATTTATTATTAAAAATAAAATAAAAAGCAAAAAATCATTCAATAAAAGGAATTGAATTTTTTAGAAGAAAATAATTAGTAGTTTCCTTTACATGTTTATTGGAGATATTTAGATCAATAGCTTAAATTCCCATCAATTAAATCAGACCTCACATACAAGCTCAAAAGAAAACTCGATTGATATCCAGAAGGAAACAAACCAAAAACACCTCATTGTCAAACCAAATGACGTTTTGTATCTAAGAATTATTCAAGCTTCATCAAAAAAAGTATTTTTGGTATTCTGTGCCTGAGTCCCCAAGTATTATGTCAGGGTCAAACCCTTGCTGACTTGGAGTAGAATGTTCGAGATGGTTTAAGATGGTGTTAGTAAAGTGTGTTAGACCAGGATATTCATGCAATTTAGTAACAGAATTTGTATTTTGGTCTGGCTGGACTATGAACATTTTTTTGCAGTTATTATTTGTGTTTCCTACTTCTCAGTTTCGTCCATTCAATAAAGTAAAATGTCACCTTAGCATGTTAATGGCCCTCTCTTAAAATTTGTCTGGTTTTTAGCAAGTAAGAACACCCATATTTATTCATATTTGTCTATACTATCCATTTGAACATGGACATATATGAAGATAAATTTTTCATAGGTATTCTAGAGATAGATCTTTGGGAACATTGAATAAAATATTAGGGAAAGGCATTTTTTTGCAAACTCAAAATTCAACATATATTGATTCCCAGGCTCTCATTAGAAGTTAGCTTTATAACTGACATGATTATTTTCTTCTTTCAAAATTGTTCTGTCAACTGTCTAATTCTGCTTGTATGGACTCAATAACATTACTGACTGGCTTATTTTGGTGCTTAGTGTAACAGTATCATACCTGAGAACGCACTAAAAAATTAACAAGACACTGTAATTAAACTGGAGACCAGCTCTGATAAAAGTTGCCTTTTCCCCAAGTTTCCACCATTGCTGCCACCATAAGATATATTTATCTTGTGTAAATATACTTAACTGCCATCTGTACATATCATTGTCAATATCGTCAATTAATCTAAGCACCCTAGGATTGGATCACTTCTTTCTTTCATCTACCCCCAAATCACCTAAAAGACATTTCTCTTCCGAGATGACAAACAACCGTTTATTGAATTTATTCAGTCATTCTTATGTTTTATACTTGATTCCAATAAAGTAAGATTTAAGCCTGAGGTGCAGGGCACTCAGGCAAAAAATAAAGAAAGAAAGAAAAGAAAAATATAAATCATTCTGATTGAAGTGTGATAGTGTTGATTTGTAGTATATATCACTTAATCTACAGTTACTGTTCAGGTCAAGTTTTAGGATTCTTTGATCTTTAATATTTTATATTCCCAGTTGCTATCATGACTGGCAAGAGAATGATAATTTTCTTTGCATGTCTTGACTGGTTTCAGAGGCATGTTATCTAATAAGAAAATCTACTAAGGAATTAAGTCACAGATACAACCATATTTTCATTCACATTTCTGAGTATAGCCTTGCCATCTTTAAATCAGAAAATGTTAAAACATAATGAAGCTACACCTTAAAGTTGAGCTATTTCTTTTCCACCCAGATACATAAGTCCACAGTCATTGACTTTGACTTTCAGAATCCACTTGCTAAATTACTAAGGTTTTATATTATCCTTATAAAAGAGAATGTTTATATTAGTTACCAGTTGCTTACATTACTTACCATTCTTTCTATTAACTACTTTTCCTTTTAGGAAACTGTTTTAACTGTTTTTATTTAAAGATTTTACATATTTATTTGAGAGATTGAGAGATAGAGAGAGCATGAGCGGGGAGGAGAGGGAGAAGCAGGGAGCTCCACAAGGGGCTCAGCACAGGGCCTGACCCCAGGACCCTGGGATCATGAGCTGAACCGAAGGCAGATGCTTAACCGACTGAGCTACCCAGGTGCCCCTATTTTTAACTGTTTTTAAATGGTTGGAGGACATTACGGATTTATCAGCACTTTTCATAAATTGTTGACTAGACTCTTCAGGTTTTGCAGATTACTTCATTATGAAACCAGATACAAAAGCTTGCTCATATAAGAAAATAATTAAATAACATTTTTTATAACAAAAGTAATGCATATTCATTTAGAAAGGTTAGGAAATACAGAAAAATACAAAGAAATTAAATTATTTGCAATTCTTGGGGTGCCTGGCTGGCTCAGTTGGTAGAGCATATGACTCTTGATCTCGGGGTCATGAGTTCAAGTCCCACGTTGGGCATAGAGTTTACTTTAAAAAAAAGTATTTGCAATTCTGCTACTACTACTACTGATATTTTATTTTTAAGATTTTATTTATTTGACAGAGAGAGAGACACAGTGAGAGAGGGAACACAAGCAGGGAGAGTGGGAGAGAGAGAAGCAGGCTTCCTGCTGAGCAGGGAGCCCGATGCGGGGCTCGATCCCAGGACCCTGGAATCATGACCTGAGCTGAAGGCAGACGCTTAATGACTGAGCCACCCAGGCGGCTCTAGTACTGATATTTTAATATGCCCTGAAGTCTCTTTCATGTGTGTAGTTATACATAGGAAAATATAATTTTTAAATGGGTAAGAAATAAAGCACATAGCACATTACCAAGGGGAGGGTTTAGTCTTTGAAGTTAGCATTTTTGCCTTCTTCCCTCATTCCCACATTTAATTATGGTCCTGAGATGAAAGTGGTTCCCTGAAATCACATGGCAAGTTGGCAATGATACTGCTGTTCTTCACTTGGACCTTATTGTGTACCCAGGATTTTAATATATAGAAAGATAAAATGAGACAATAGCAGGTCCTTTTTTTCCTTCTAATACAGAAAGGAATTGCTTTTCCGTTGCCACCCAGAGATAAAAACAGTCTTCACTAAAGCAGGAAACAGGTGATCAAATGTGTGTGGGAAAAATTACTACATGGCCCCTCCAGAAACAAAATACAGTTTTTTTCTTATGTGGCAAAATTTTAGGAAAGTTTTCAGGACTTATTTTCATTGTGATGTTTATAGGATAAGATAGTCTTGTAAGCATAACTGTGTTTTTTTTCATTGGTCTAAGGTATAAGTACCTTGCTTCAAAAATAACCTGAAGAGAAAAAGTCTCTGGATTGCATTTAATGGAGTGGTACTGCTCTTAGTGATGTCTGGGATCTTTAAGTCAAGGGAGAGGTAATTTATAACTCATAAGGGCACATACCTACACAGGGCTTGGTGATCCTGAGACATAATCCTTCTAAATAAATAACTTCTCAAGAGAAAACCTTTAGAAAGAAAAACATTCGTTTTTTTTTCCCCCAAAGAAAATACTTAATTACCATACTTAGCAGGTACCATCCACTTTTTAAATAAAATTGGAAACTTTCCAAGAATATTCTCAGTTAAATAATTGTCTCACATTTTTGCTTCTCCTATTCTTGAGCAGCTGGTCTTACTATTGTAACATCTTTCTTCTTCTAGATCCCCCGTCAGTCCAGATAAGCAACGTCTGAATTAACACCTTTGAATCACATTACGTCTCAATTTTGTCAGTTACTGTGGGAGGTTCAGACGCCGTCCTATATTTGTTCATACCCTGACAAGAGTCCTTTAAAGTTTCCAGGCCAATTTGGTATATGCTGTTGTGCAGAGTCTTATATGATCCAGTGGCCCTTGCTGATGGCAATAGCTAAAGGCACAACACTGTCAGTTAACATTCCTCACTTAACGTTACTTGCCCAAGTTTGGGAGTTGTGTCGTGGAGATTTTAATATCTTCTTTTTGTCTCTGTCTTTTCTTCTGGCTTTCAGCCCTCTTATTTTTAAAAGTATAATGTTGGGCACTGAAATCAGACTCTGCTAAGAGGACTTTGGACAATCTTGGTACTTCTCGAAAGTATTGTCAGGTTTGGTGCACATTCTTTTTTTTAATTTTTTTATTGTTATGTTAATCACCATATATTACATCATTAGTTTTTGATGCAGTGTTCCATGATTCATTGTTTGTTCATAACACCCAGTGCACCATGCAAAACGTGCCCTCCTCAATACCCATCACCAGGCTAACCCATCCCCCCACCCCCCTACCCTCTAGAACCCTCAGTTTTTCAGAGTCCATCATCTCTCATGGTTCGTCTCCCCCTCTGACATACTCCCCTGGTGCACATTCTTTTGAACATAATAAGACATGTCCTCTGGTCTTACTTGAAATATTTTGTTGCCATGGATGAAATGGGCTTTAGAACCAGAAACCAACTTGAGTTTAAACCTAGCTCCATCACTTCACTAGCTCTGAGTTGCTTAACCTCTCTATATCTCTAAAGTAGAGATAGTGACTACTGCATAGTGAGGTTATGAAAAATTAAGTGAGGAAACATATTAAAGTGACTAGTGTACTATCTGGCATGTTGTGAACATGAATAATGTCAGTTTTTGTCTTATTTTACTGATGTAGGAGATAAAATCCTGGATGAGAGAGTGGGTCTGGTCAAGTGGGCCACTCTCTATGTTCTTTCCTTTCCTTTTTTTTTTTTTTTTTTTTTTTTAGTGTTTGTGTGTGGGATGGGGTGCAGGGGAAAGGGAGAGAATTTTAAGCAGGCACCATGCCCAGCTGACAAGGGCCTTGATCTCACAACACTGAGATCATGACCTAAGCCGAAATCAAGAGTTGGATGTTTAACCAACTGAGCCACCCGGGGCGCTCCCACTTTTTGTCTTCTTTCTCAACATGCCTTTTCAGTTTTTAAATAGCACAAGGCCAGGTAGAAGTTCTCAAGTCACCTGGATTTGTTGAATATACTTTCAACAAGTTTGTACTGAACATTACGTGCCAAAAACTGAACAAGAGAGATACAGAGCTAAGTACCAGGAAATCCTTATCTCCACTACCCTCCCCCCGCCCGACCCTCCCGCCGCCGCCAAGGAACTCACAGTCTAAGGGGAAAGGTGGATTACTAAACCATTAATGACAAGGTTCAATAGGAACAAAGAAGAATAGTATCTACATACTTTAGGTAGTCAGGGGAAAACTTCCAGAACTGACACTTGAGCTGGGCATGGACTTCCAGGCAGAAGGAACAATATTGACAATATTTACAAAGGCAGGGAGGTAAAAGAAAGCATGCTCTGTTCCAGGAACTGCAAATAGTTTTGAATTAATGGAAAGAAGGTTATCTGTGGAGGTATGACAGGGTGAAGCTGGAGAGAGAGGTAGGAGTCATATTTTAAAGTATTTTCTGTCTTACTAAAGGGTCTGAACTTTAACCAGAGGCAGTGAAGAACCACTAAAGGGTTTTAAGCTGCAAAATGGAGTTCTCAATGTTTCATTTTAGAAATAAACACTTTACGGGCACCTGAATGGCTCAGGTCATGATCCCAGAGTCCCAGGATTGGGAATGAGCCCTGAGCAGGGCTACCCCCTCAGCGGGGAGTCTGCTTCTCCCTCTGCCCCTCTCCCAGCTTGTGCTCTCTCTCTCTCTAAAGATAAATAAAATCTTAAAAATAGAGAAATAAACACTTTAGCAGCAGAGTAGAGGATGTGTTCAAGGAAGGTTTGAGATGAGAAAGAAGGAAGGAAAAAAGCAAAGAAGAAAAACTATTTAGGGCATTAGTAGTAAGCTAAGTGAAGCATCACAAGGGCCTGAATGAAGGTAGTAAACGTGGGAATAGAAACAGATAGATAAGGGGAATATTAAAATGGAATGGAAAGCCTTGCAGTAATTTACAGGGGTTGGTAGATGAGTATAAGGAAGGCATTGAAGATGATTTCAGGATTCTGGCATGGAAGCCTGGATGGATGATGGTGCCATTTATCAATATAACAGAAATGATGGAGGAAGTTGGGGTGGCAGGTCCAGGCAGCAGCAGAGATGAGCTTAGTGTGGGGCATATTGCATTCCATATGGCTGGGAAGATGTCCAGTAAGTAGTTGGCTGTGTCCAGATCTGGACAGTAGCGCCAATTGGGGAGGTTGTGGTAATCTTACCCAACTGTTATTAATTTTCCTTTTATTTCCAGTGACTGACATGTATTAAGTGGTCAGTAAATATTTGTTGATGTTACTGTGGCTGCAGCTTTTATCGGTGGTCTCCTCTGTACATGCTTTGAAAAAAAAATCATTGCTCAATCTAGTTTTACTCAACAGTAGGCAACTTAGGGCCAGATGTTGCTGGCCTAAGCAGTGTTCAACTCACAAATGGCTTCTTCATGACAGACCACCACGTATCACTTGAGCAGATTGGTATAAAATTGGCTCTAACTTGATTTTCTTTGGTATTTTCCTGGTTCTAAATCAGCCTTCTCAATTGTGACAAAATTGTTTGGAAAAGCCTTGAAGTTTTTCTCCATGTGAGTGGGTTTGGATATGCCATTCACAGTGCTAAAACTAGCATATAGCAATTTAAGAAAATCTATTTGTTTATTACCAGCTGATCTATTTTTGGACAGCTCTAACAGCTTGTCTGACTCAAAAGAAATGGTGAGAAAAGTGCCCTAGAGAGTAATACAGTGTGTAAATAATAACAACTAATTTATTCTAGTAAATAAGGCCCTAGCATATTATAGGTACTCAGAATGTTGGTTGAATTAAGTGACTGTATATGATACTTAAGAATTTACAAAGTGTTGGGCGCCTGGGTGGCTGAGTCGGTTAAGCGACTGCCTTCGGCTCAGGTCATGATCCTGGAGTCCCGGGATCGAGTCCTGCATCGGGCTCCCTGCTTGGCAGGGAGTCTGCTTCTCCCTCTGACCCTCCCCCCTCTCATGTGCGCTCTCTCTCTCTCTCTCTCATTCTCAGTCTCTCAAAATAAATAAATAAATCTTTAAAAAAAAAGAATTTACAAAGTGCTTTCACATATATTATTATTTTTTTTGATCTTCAGAACCCCATGAGTCAAACCAGGTATTATTCTCATTTTAAATATGAGGAAATTCACATGCTCAGCAATAATATTTTATGTATCTCTGATTTGTCTGCAAACAGAGACAGTTTCTGTTGTCCTCTCTTAGTCTCATTTTTCATGCCCTATGTAATCTTCATAATCAGTCCATGAAAGACCTGCCTAATCTGAATTCAGCTTGTACCACTCTGAGATACACTTGAGTTGATGGTTTCAAGATGGCTTAGAAGTAAAGTTGGCCTGATACTCTTGAGTGTGGTGCATCTTGCCTTGCCTTAATAGGGCACTGGTTTATATTCATCACAATGTAGTTGGCTTACAAGTTAAGGTTAAAAAAATATAATGCATGTCATGTGATTTGAGTACTAACATGTAAGCTGATCCAAGCACGTGTCATTGACTCCAGGAATACCTTTTTAAAAGAGTCATTTTCTGTTAGTAAGTTACTAGGTGGTATGTAATACGGGAAGTTGATCTTACCAAAATTTCAGGCCTGCGTGGCTTTCTGGTGAGCACATGCACATGTTTACTTTTCCTGACATTTGGCTTCAGTCAGCCTGTTGGTTTTTCACATTGCTCATATTCTTTTTTTTTTTTTTTAAGTTTTATTTATTTATTCATGAGAGACAGAGAGAGAGGCAGAGGGAGAAGCAGGCTCCCAAGGAGCAGGGAGCCCGATGTGGGACTCGATCCCAGGACTCTGGGATCATGACCTGAGCTGAAGGCAGACGCTTAACCATCTGAGCCACCCAGGCGCCCGCTCATATTCTTTTTTTACTCTTGTGAATTCCTTCTCTTCTACCTTTAGCGCCTTTCTGTAAACTTTGGGATTATGTCCATTCATGGTGATGTTATCTCGTCATCCACATTCTTTTGGAAGTACTTATTTTAGGTCTGTTTTTCCTGTGGTGTGAGGCACTTGGCCCAGGATGGGACTGTTTCCAGAACTTACTTCTTAGGCGTGAAGATAGGTCATTCATCTATGAAGAACTATATCTCGGGGTGCCTGGGTGGCTCAGTCGGTTAAGTGTCTGCCTTTGGCTCAGGTCATGATCTCAGAGTCCTGGGATTGAGCCAGCCGCATCTCAGTGGGAAATCTGCTTCTCCCTCTGCCCCTCCCCCCTGCTTGTGTGCTCTATCTCAAATAAATAAATAAATAAATAAGTAATCTTTTACAAAATGTATCTCAGCTGCTGGGTCACTTTTATTATGTTTACAAAGAAATACTTCACTATTTGTGGTATTTAATTTCACGACAGTGATTGGATTAAGTTTGTTCTGGATGTATTCGATGTTTTAATGCCTGGAGATTTTAGCTTCTCCATCAGGGGCTGTTATGATGATATTTATGGTTTGGAGGTATGAAACATTTTTCAAACTGATCAGGCTTCTGGAGAATATGTTTCGATTGGCTCATAAATTGCATTGTTCCCTGTGCATAGTAATGAGTTAGGTATTTAGGAATGGCAAAGTAACTCCTTTAAGTATGAAGAGTATGTGTTATACAGGCAAGATCATAGTAACACAGTAACACAAAGTGCTTGGTACTGTGTGAGGCACATCAAAATTATCTCTCAGGTTAACAGGGTTATAGAGATAAGACCAAAATGAGGTTGGAACTGCTTAAGCCACTAATATATTTATCAGTGAAGAGCAGTTGTTCCTTTTGGCTACCTCAGGAGCCAAGATTCTTGGTTTATATTAATACTAATATTTTTGAGACCTCTTAAAAATTATTGTTGATTCTCAAGAGTTCACTGATATTCCCTACTTATTCCTAATCTTCTTGCTTCATTTGTAGAATATAAATGGCATTCGAACAGAGGAGGTGGCTGCCGTGACAAAGGGGCCATCTACCAACCCTGACTCTGAATGGGATGGTCCCAAGCACTCAGTAATTCCTAGTAAGAGCCAAATGACCACCCCGTCGGAGTCTCCACAAAGCTTTGAGTTTGGCTCCCTTTCCATAAGCAGCAAGGAGACAGAAGAGAAGGAGCAGGGGGCAGCTGGCTATCTTGATGTTAAGGAAATGCCAAGAGGCTTCAGTGGGGAATGTATAGGAGTGGAGGAACAGGCCAGTGCCTTAAAGTTCTCAGTATCACCAGCTTCCTCTCAGCTGCAACTTGGTGAAAAAAAGGCAGAGAGTAGTGAAGAACATGTTACACCAGGAGAGCCACTTGGAAAGCAAAATGGATCATTTCATGACTCTCGTGTGGGTAACCAGTTCCCCACCCTCATTCGAAGTTTCCAGGTAGTAACCGATTCAGTGATGCAGGTCTAATGACTCACTGTGGGAGAGGGCCAGAATCTGTTCTGTGGAGGAGGTGGTGGTGGTGGTGAGGGCAGTCGCCTCTCTGCTTTTTTGAGAATCACAGAATAAAATCGAAGCCCTTGATTACTACAAATAAATTTATTCAGAGGAATTAACTCCATGGCTAGAAATGCTTTCTCCCCTGAGGACTTAAAACTCTTGGGGGTAAATTCCAGCTGCTTATCTTTATGAAGCTGATGTGAGTGGGTTCCTCTTTTCCTTGCTCAAGTATGGGCTATATAAAGAGGTGAATTTCTGAGACTTCTATGATGAAGAGCCATTAGTGTTTTGGGGCCATGCTCAAAAAATTCAAATATTTTTCGTTAAAAGATACAACTGATTTTTTTTTTTTTTTGAGATTTCAAACTCCAAACAATTATTTCTGTATTGCGGCCACATAGTATAGCCCACCACTCCCACTGACTCCACTCACAAGGGCTTCCATGCTCACAGGCACTAATCTCCTGTGCTAAGGTGGATGGCCACTTAACTTTATCACAATCAAATGGTAGTTTTAGGGTGATTTATAGTCTTTGGCAAGGTGAGCTGATGGACAAGAAGCCTTTGATATTCCACTAATGTTCATTCTTCGGAAATTCTGAGATTAATCACCAGGTGGTGGTAGAAGTGATGATTTTCTTTCCAGTTTTCCAAATACTGTTCCTTCTCAATAAATCCAAAGTGAATGTCTGACATTGATTTGAAAGAAGTTAATGAATTCCAAGATAAAGTATTCCAATGCCATTGCTATTTCATGTCCCATTTTTAGTTAGTGGAGGAAATGTGACTGATTTTCTTAATTACAATGGCACAGTCACAAGGACAAACAAAAGGGACTGCTATTTGGCAAACAGTTTTATATTCAAATTCTGAAGGTCAGTCTAAAGTGTTTTGTATCACTGATCATAACCGTCTGATCTTATAGCTTTCCATTAAGTATATGAAAATGATTACAGTAATGCTGTTTTTAAATATCCCTCATGATTTGACACCTTGTCAAGGCTACTTGGAATAGTGTCCAAGTCTTGGGCAGAGACTGAATTAGCCCTTTGCTTGATTAGAGCTATCACTTTGATCAGATCAATGTCAGAAGATTAGTTCTCCACAGCCTTCTGAAGACTCTGGTAACTCTGTTTCTTTACTGCTTCACAGCCTCCCCTGGTGAAGACTCAGACCGTCACCATCTCAGATACTGCCAATGCTGTGAAAAGTGAAATCCCAACCAAAGATGTCCCTATTGTTCACACTGAGACCAAGACCATCACTTATGAGGCTGCCCAGGTGGGACATGATGTGCTGTTTCAGAAGCAAAGACTAGAGTAAACACAATAAATAACCTTCATTCTTTAGAGTCTCTAATCATTTGCTGCAGGTAATGCTAGGCTTTTCTGGGGTGATTCTTTTTATTTATTTATTTATTTATTTATTTAAAGATTTTATTTATTTGATAGAAGGAGAGAGACAGTGAGAGAGGGAACAAAAGCAGGGGGAGTGGGAGAGGGAGAAGCAGGCCCCCCGCGGAGCAGGAAGCCTGATGAGGGGCTCCAATCCCAGGACCCTGGGATCATGACCTAAGCCTAAGACAGACGCTTAACCAACAGAGCCACCCAGGCGCCCCTGGGGTAATTCTTTTTAGAAGAGGTTACTAATCTAAGGACGTCCCAAAGTACTTCACTAAAAGCAAAGTTGTCTCACATCTGATTGCTTATATCCTCCACCCAATTCAGTTAGGGAAGGCGGTCTAGTGTAATGGTTCAGAACATGGGCTTCGGGTCACACAAACCTGAGCTCAGGTTCTGGCTTCTCCACTTACTCCAATTGCTACAAGTAATTGAATGTCTCTGAGCCTTGATTGCTGCCCCCCCATCTAACCCCCCCATCCATGATGTTAGTATCTGCCTCACGATTTTATTTTTTAAATTTTTTTAAAAAGATTTTATTTATTTGAGAGAGAGAGAGCATGAGCAGAGGGAGGGGCAGAGGGAGAAGCAGACTCCCTGCTGAGTAGGGAGCCTGACACAGAGCTCAATCCCAGGACCCTGGGATCATGACCTTAGCCAAAGGCAGACACTTTAACTGACTGAGCCACCTAGGCACCCCTGCCTCATGATTTTATTATGAAGATTATATAAGATATGACACTGTATGCACTTGACTTGAGCATCATGCCTGAAAGTGTAAATAAGTAACAGCTATAATATAATTTATGGGGTGCCTGGCTGGCTCAGTTGGAGGGGGATGCAACTCTTGATCTTGGGGTTGTGAGTTCAAGCTCCATGTTGGGTGTAGAGATTACTGAAAAATAAAATCTTTAAAAAAATTATTAAAATTTATTACAATTAAATTTAAAATCACACAAGAATTTAAGTATTTAAAATTTTTGTTTAAATAAAAATCCTCCTCCATTATTGTCAATTTGAATGAGCTAAGACTTGTTTTATGTTGAACTGTTTTTTTCCTTCCTTTTATTCGTAGAAGCCAAAAGTTGGAAAAAGCTTTCCCCCTATAAACTGACAAGCAAATATAAACAGATATTTGTTGAGCATTTATGTATTAGGCCAAAGAGACTAAAATCGGGTGAAGAGTTAGACAATGTGAGATTATATGAAAGGTTAACCATTCCTCTGAGGCTAGCGTAGTCAGGAAAATCCACTCTGAGGAGGCCACATTTGGGCCGAAGCCTGCATGGCAGGAACAAGGCAGCCGTGCGAAACTCTGGCTGAGTGATTTCACCTAAATCCTTACCGCTGATCCTCACACCATGAACTGGAAGACAATATCCCTTTCAGGAAATGGCGTCACTTGCCAATTAAGAGCATGTGCTTTACAATTAGAGTATCCTAGCTCAACCACATACTAGCTGGATAACTTTAAACAAATCGCTAATCTCTCTCCCCCTCTGTTTCTTTGGCTGTAAAATGGGGCTGGTATCATCTTCCAATGCAAGATTTGGGGGAGGATTCAGTGAAGTGATGTCTGTAGAGTGTTTGGTGCATTCGTGGATGCTCAGTCACTGTTAGTATGCTTCTCCCATCTCTCTTGGTCTAGAGTGTGGAATTTGGTAAATAATGAGGTTGCTTAAAAGTGTTTTAGCAGTGGTGATAAAGCAGCATCACTGAGGCAGTGATTTTTGGAAAATGATTCCTAAGGCTGTGTGCTGATTTTTTAAAGTAGGGGGATGCCTGGCGACAGGGATATGACTAGAGCAAGTCTGGGGAGCTGCTTATAAAGAACTGAAGTGTAGCTGGAGGAAATGAGAAGAAAGAGCTGTGTCAAGTCAAGAGAGACAGAAGTGAATGAATAGGACTTGGCAGTACAGGGGTTTGAAGAAGGAAGGAATAGGAAATAACTTTAAGATTGTGCGCGTCATTAACCAGAGGATGTAAGAGTTACTTTCATATGGTAGGAAACTCTTTAAATTGTTACTGCCATGGAAACAACCTAACTAGCCATCAGTAGGGAACAGGTTAAATACGTTATGGTATATCCAATTAGTATAATTCTGCGCAGATATTTAAAAAAGCTTCTGATGGGAATAATCTATCTGATAAATTAATAGATAAAAAAGCACGGTGAGGGGCACCTGGGTGGCTCAGTTAGGCGTCCAACTCTTGGTTTCAGCTCAGGTCATGATCTCGGGGTCATGAGACCAAGCCCTGCATCAGGCTCTGCACTCAGAGGGGAGTCTGCTCGAGATTCTTTCCCTCCCTCTTCTTTTGCTCCCTCCTTCTCTCTCGAAAATAAATAAATCCTTAGGGAAAAAAAAAAGCATGGTGGAATATGGTGTAATAATATGCTGTTTACAGGAGGGAAAGGGGAGGCTTGTATATGAATATATTATCTCCGAATGGGTACTCAAAAAGAAAACCCAAAAAGCAGTGGTGGCCTCTGATGAAGGGACTGGGACTACAGGACTGTGGTCAGGGGTGGGAGGGAGACTGACATTTCACCGTATTCTGTTTTGAAGTGAATTTTGTAGCATATAAATGAAAGTTGTTAGGACCAGGCTGCCCACAAAAGCCCACAAGGTTTGAGAGTAGCCCCTTAAAAAAAGGAAAAGGGAGCAGTCACTGTAAAATACACTCACATGTAAGAGAAGTGGAGAGGCAGCTTGATGTGCTGGGTAAAGCATGTGGGCTTTGGAGTTAGACTTGGATCTCAATTCCAACACTTGCTAGGTTTGTGACCTTTGGCAAGTCACTTAAACTCTTTGAGCCTTAGTTTTCTCTTCTGAAAAATAACTTTATAAGGCTATTAAAAGAAGGCTAATATTTGCCTGGCATATGGTAGGTAATAAAAAATGGCAGCTGTATTATATTGTTACATATCTACCTTTATTTCATTTTAACCAGGCTTGAGACAGTCAACCAAAATACACACGACTTCTTATTCATGCTAGACAGTGGCGCATAGTGGGGAAAGTACGAACTTTGGAATAAAATTTCCTGGGTTCGAACGCGCTCCATCACTTACTGGTGTGCGGTCAGGTTAATCACTCTGTGCCTCATTTCCCTCATTTGTAAAATGGGGCTAATAATAGCTCCACCTTATAGGGTTGTTGCAAGGAATAAAGTAATGTGCATTTCAAATTAAGTTGTCACCTCCATGGAAACAACCTAGATGTCCATCAATAGCGAACAAATTAAATAAATTGTGGTGCATCCAATTAAGGTAATTCCATACAGCTATGAAAAGCCTCTGATGGGAATAATCAGTATGATAACTGGTAAATAAAAAAGCATAATGCAATATGGGTGTAAATGATATCTAGAAAAAAATGTGCCTGGCACATAATAAACACCAGATAATTATTTGCTATTGTTGTTATTTATGTACGATAACTATTTCTGCTTCTGTTTTTAAATTGCCAAACAGGTTAGCCCAGGTACCTTTTTTTTTTTTTAATTATTCTACAGTTCCCACACTTTGGGGAATGTGGTGAGAGGAGGTGGGGAGCTGGAACAGGATTTTACTGTTTGTGTCTATGTGCGTGTGTGCATGCTTGAGGTAAAGCCCACCTATATGGAGGGAAGTGCACAGTTTTTAAGTGTTCCATTTGATTGATTTTTTTTAATGATGCCTACTTTTTTTTTAAGATTTTATTTATTTATTTGACAGAGAGAGAGAGAGAAGGAGAGAGTGAAAGAGAGAGAGAGAGCGCACAAGCAGGGGGAGCGGCAGGCAGAGGGGGAGGGAGAAGCAGGCTCCCCACTGAGCAGGGAGCTCCATGCAGGACTCGATCCCAGGACTCTGGGATCACAACCTGAGCCAAAGGCAGACGCTTAATCAACTGAGCCACCCAGGTGCCCCCATTTGATTGATCTTGACAAATATAAATACCTGTGTCACCAAGACACATTTGGGATACAGAACACTTCCACTGCTCTTGAAACTTTCTTCATAGCCTATTTTAGTTACTCCCTGCGCCTCGAGGCAGCCACTACTTTGATTTCCATAACCATAGCTTAGTTTTGCCTGTTCTTGGACTCCATATAAATGGAAGTATCCAGTAGTACAACTTTAGTGTCTGAAAATTTTTTTTAGGTTCATCAAAGTTATAAGAATCTGTAGTTTACTGGTTTTTATTGTTGAATAGTATCCCGTTGTACGAGTGTACCACAATTTGTTTATCCTTTCCTTTGTTGATGGACATTTGAGTTGATTCCAGTTTGGAGCAAATGTGAATAAAGCTTCTGGGAACATTCATGTGCAAGTCATTGTGTAGACATATGTTTTCACTTATCTTGTGTAAACACCTAAGAGTGGAATTGCTGGATCATAGGATAAATGGATGTTTAACTTTATAAACAACTGTCAAAGCCGCAGCACCATTTTGAGGAAACATTGGTTACAGGGTCAAAGAAAAGAGTCCACATGTGGGAAGAGTGTAAGTCAGAAATCATAACAATGTCTCCTCCATCTTCCATTTCTTCAGAGACAGAAAGCAGGGAGGAAGGGAGTCCCAGGGAGGTAGGAGAATATGATAGAGTCACCCATTTAGTAGAGGTAGAGCTCTTCAAAAAAGTTTAACCCTCCTGGCACATAAATTGATATTCTTATAACAATGTAGAAAGTACTTTTACTTCTGCAATCTCTTTAGATCTTCACAACCATGCCACGGTGGGGGCAGAGCTGTGTTACAGTACTGCCTGTTACAAATGAGAAAACTAAAGCTCAGAGATGTCAGAATGACTTGCCCGAGATCCCATCACTAGTTACATCTGAGCTGGGGTCCAAACCTCAGTCTACGGATGAGAAGTTTCTTGCCCTAAGTTCTAGTTCAAACACTGATTAGCTATAGAACCTTGACAAAATTATTTAACTTCTCTGGACCAACTATACAGCGAGGATAATAATAGTACCCACTTCAGATATTGGGAGGTGGAATTGAGGTAACAATTGCATCCTGTGCTTGGCACATAGTAGGAGTACAATAAATGTTCGTTGAGTTTGAATCTAAGGTAGGTAGGTGGGTCTGGGCCGAAGAAAGCATTAGTGTAAGATTTCAGTATCACAGTCATGCCCCCTCTCTTTGTTTGGTCTAGATTCTTACCTGGAAGGGAACTTAGCCAGAGACTCTTCTTCCTAATTCTCTTCTGCTCCTCCTCTCTCCCACCCTCTATATCTCAACGTTTTGCCTCAGTGAAATGTGCTTCTGCTCAGAAAAATGTTGGAGGCCTCTGCTTATAATACAGATTATAAAGAGGGCAGGAAAAGATAGTAATGTAACACTTTTTTTTTTACTGCGGGGTTCTTTTTGAAAAGAATTGCAATCCTCTAAATTTTTTCTGAGCCTGTGTGCAATCCCGGAACCAACCGGTCATTATTTTCTGGACAGCGTGTTGGCTCTGGGCAGCCTGCATCCTCCTAGTCTCCTCCGTTTCCCTCCCAGTCACAGGACTGTCGGCAGCTCTGAGTCCTGCTACCAGCCCAGTGGCTACTGATAACCATCTCTCTTCCTTTTTGCTAGTGTCCTTTCTCAGCCTGATCATAATACATTTGTTTTGGTCATAATATGGTGAGCTCTAGAGAAACAAGAAGTCGCCCCAGCCCTGTTCTCTGTATAGATTAGTTGCATAGCCCAGCATTCTAAATACTTTTAAACCCTCCCTAATCAGGATGGTCCATTTCAGTAATAGTTTCGTTGTCAGAAATGTCATTGAGGTATCATGTAGGTTTCCTCCCATGGTGTTGTCTTAAAGGGACATTTCTTGCCTCCTTGGTTCCAGGCTCCCATCTCAGTCTTCAAAGAAGATAGCCTGAGATTCCCTGGCCCCTTGAGCCCTGGCAAGCACCTTTCCCGGTCCTTTCTGGAAAGTTCTGCCCTATGATTCAGAACCTACCCACGTCTTAGCACACAAGAGCTTATACTTTTCCTGCCTTGGGTGATATGTAAAGAGCTTCCAGTTTGTGGAGAGGACAACTTCCACTTACAAGTTTTGAGTCCTTGAGCAAATCATCCGCCTTCTCTGGGCCTGAGTTTTCTTACCTGGGAGTGCTAATCAGTCTCTGCCTTTACTGTTTATTTCACAGGGCTTGTGTGGGCATCAAAAGACAATGTTTTGAAAGCCCTTTGTGAACTCTGAAATGTTGTACACACGTGTGCAGTCATTGCCGTTCCTTTTGGAACTGTGGCTGTAATCCTGCCTCCTCTTCCTGACCTGCTCCTGTCACTGACCCCCGTGCTAGGGAAACTGACCCATCCAGTGTTCTTAGAGGGAGCCTTGCTGCCGGGGGATTGTTTTCTTTATGAAGCGATCACTGTAAGGGAAGCGGGTTTTTGCTTTTGAATGTACAGCTGAAGAGCAAAGCTGCCTCCTGCCACATTTGCCCACAGGGCTTCCTGAGAGGCATGATGATGAGTTGCATTTTTTTCTGCAGACCGACGACAGCAATGGGGACTTGGACCCAGGAGTCTTGCTGACAGCTCAGACCATCACATCTGAGACCACAAGCAGCACAACCACAACTCAGATTACCAAGGTAACAAACCAGTTAGAACTTCCTTCTGGAATTCAGTGGCATGCCAAGCTTGCTGCCTCTCTCTGCAAGAAGGACCCTGGTCTAGAAGCAAGGGTTTTCAGCTCCATCCCTACCGAGCCAAATGAATCCAAGTGTCACAGGGGGAAAGGCTCTGCTGCTTCCCCAGCAGTAAAGCTAGGGGGACCCTGAGGGCACCCTTGCCTAGTTAGTAGTCTCATAAAGTCACCTGTGGCTGTTCTCTTTACACATCCACCTGTCTCTCTGGTCATTCCCCTATCTGGCTGTGGAGGTAAGTTTAAAAAGTCAGTTTAAGGACAGGTGTCATTGGTATTATTGTGCAACCATATTTTCCAAGTAAAAAATTAGAACTCAGGGCCCAACAAAAGTTTTTATATCACGTCCAGCATCAAGGCCATGGGAACTATAGTTTGCATGGTGAAATATTGGAATTATTAGAATATTGTTTATGGGGGCAAGCAGGAAAAATTATCTAAAATTGGAACTACTCCCTGAAAATCAGAGACAGTCCATGTTTGCTGCAGCACTAGAGGAAAATATATTTGCTTGTAAGTAAGAAATCTAGATTTCGGACCAAGCTCTGTTATCAAAACAGAAGACTGGAAGCTAGTTACTTAATGTGTCTAGACCTTGGTTATCCTCATCTGTCAATTAGGGAAACCTACCCACCCTGAGGGGATTACTTGAGGATCTTTTGATATCAATGATATGAAAGTGCTTGAAAATAAAGAGCCCAGTTTCAAGCTGCATCATAGTCTTCTGAGTTTCCTCTTGAAAATAATCAAAATGTACAGGAAAAGAGCAGAAAGAAACACCTGTCTGTTTTGTTTACTCACTGAATTTCTGTGATGTTTGGGAGGAAGAAAAAGGGAAAAATAGAGATTTGTGACTTTCCATTTTGCTTATTAAAGATTTTAGCAATCTACGGAAATAGAGGTGTGCTCATTTTAGCAGGTGCAGCCAAGAGTTTGGACAAGTGGGTAAGAAAGCTATTCTAGACAGCACCCAGCAGCAGGTGAAATTTTGGAGTAGAGCTTTCAGAATAATCTTTTATTGTTCCCCGCCCCCCTTCCTTCTTTCCTTTCTTTCTCATGTGACCACCTCTCTTTGGTTTCAGACTGTAAAAGGTGGGATTTCAGAGACCCGGATTGAGAAGAGAATTGTGATCACAGGAGATGCCGATATTGACCATGATCAGGTGGGACTGCCGAGGGGATTCTGGGCATGGAAGAGGTCCCTGGGAAGGAAGATGGATGGATATAGGAGTTGGCTTTCAGAAGACACCTCTGCCAGCTTCATCCCCAGGGACCCCCTGGGCTACTCTAGCGCCTAAATGAGAGGGATGAAGGGAATCAGACCACGGAGGCCTGTGGGATGGGGGCTGCAGGTGGGGGGAGCGTGAAGTGTAATAGAAAGAACATGGGCCTTAGACTCAAAAGGCTTGGGTTCAAATCCTAGGTCTCCCCATATTCTAGCTCTTAACTTCCTAGGCCTCTGTTTCCCCATCTTTAAGATGGGCGTTATGTCAACTTCCCCTCGAGGTGGTTGTGAGAGTCGTGGGATATGGGATGTATGGTGTGAGGGACATGGTAGGCTCTGGGTGGGTGGAGCCGTTGCTGTTCAGGGGATAGTGTGTACCTCAACCTGTGCTGGAGACAGAAGAAGATAGCAAGACAGAAGGAAGGGGTGATCCTTGTCCGCAGAGGGCTGTAGTGGCAGAGGGGGTGAGGGAAGCAGAGTGAGGTGGACTGCCTGCGAACAGGAGCCTTGACTTCAAGTCTGTTCTACATCTGTCACTAGCTTACTGTGTGACCTTGGGCAAACCACGCTACCTCTGATTCTTTATTGTCTCCTAAAAGAGAGTAGGTTGATCTAGATAATTTCTGGGCCCTTCTGAGCACTCAAATTCTCTGTTTCTATATTAATTAGGTGCTAATTGTGTGCTGCAAGCAATTAGCAAATAATAAGGTCAGGATTAATGCTCCCAGTTCTCTGCTGGATGAGGTTGGAACAGTAAAGCTGCAGAGAAGAGGGGGTGGAGGGACTGCATGCAAATGCTTCTGGAATCATTGACAGCAGTGCTGGAGCAATAATTCCGTGGCCTTTATGCTGATACGTTGAGTGCCTAAAAAAAAAAAAAAAAAAAAGGAAGCCTGAGCCGCACTGCTGGCGGTTCCCTTGGTAGCAGGGTTGAGACTCCCAGCTGAGAACTCAGGCTCAGGGTCCCGGCAACAAGGCTGAAAAGCCCAAGTGCAGCCTGTTAGCCCCCAGCTAAGTAGATCCTGCTGTGCTACCAGCCTGCACCCACCTACTTGGTCTGGTTGATTTGAGCCCCAACTGTGTGCTCAGTCGGTGCTGGACAGCAAGAGCTGTGGGACCGGAAGGTGTTTGGGTTTAGAGTGAGACAGCCTTGGGTTGACTCTTGATGCCGCAACTTACTGGTTGTGTGCCCTTGAGCAAGTTATTTTACTTCTCTGAGCTGTAGTTTTGCCACCTGTAAAATTAAGATAATCATAGGTTTCTTTCAGGGTGGTTGTGACAAACACACTTGATAGCTCAGAGATGCTGCTATGTCCCTCAGTTCTCCTGGGTATGAGGGCTACATGGAAGGGCTAAGAGGTGGCATACTGTGGATGGGTGGAGAGGCACTTAGTCAAGAAGTTGTGTGGTGCAGGCTTTCATTGAGAGATCGGTGTAGGCCAGAGTAATCAAAGAGAGGGCTTGGGCTGGGCCTTGACCCACGATTGGTGGGGTGGGCAAAAAGGATCAGGGACAATGACTAGGGGCCTATAGAGGTGGCACTTCTAAGAATGGCTTTCATGGAGTCAAGAGACCGAAAGAGGAATTTCCCTACTAGAAGTAGTTCTTTAGAGCCAGGGTCAACAGTCAGGTGGTCAGACCTAGCTAGAATCCCCATGTCACCATTCCCAAAGGCTCTTCCACCTTGGTGCTGTGAGCTTGAGGCTCAGAGACTTGCTGCACAATGAGAGAAGTGGTGTCACTGCTCTCACTTTCCCTCGGCATCATTTAGCTTTTCTGAAATGATCGAAACTCCTCCAGGTGTTAATACAGGGGCTCCCCGAAACTAAAGGACAGTGTAGTGAAGAAGAAAGCCTTATAGATTTAAGTTAAAATCCCTGCTGCATTACTTACTAGCTGTGAAACATTAACCACTTTATTTACCCACTGAACCTCAGTTTCCTTGTCTATAAAATGGAAACAATGAGGGGCGCCTGGCTGGCTCAGTCGGTGGAGCCCCTGATTCTTCATCTCGGGGTCATGAGTTTGAGCCCCACATTGGGCACAGAGCTTACTTTAAAAAAAAAAAAATGGTAACAGTGCTACTACCCTAATTCATTTAGTTGTTCTGAAGAGGTGGCTCAGTTGGTTAGGCGTCTGCCTTCGGCTCAGGTCATGATCCCTGGGTCTTGGGATGGAGTCCCGCATCGGGCTCCCTGCTCAGTGAGGAGCCTGCTTCTCCCTCTCCCTTGGCTGCTCCCCCTGCTTGTGCTCTCTCTCTGTCAAATAAGTAAGTAAAATCTTTAAAAATAAAATAAAGTGAAAAGATGAAGATCAAGTATATAGTAATAATAATGTGCCTAGGCCAGTGCATGGCATGTAATAGGCCGTCCCCCACTTCCTCACTTACTTCCCTCCCTCTTAGCCAAAGAGATCTCTTCCTTTTTGTAGCATGCTTCTTTAGTTCCCTCTTCTGTTCTGAACTTCCCGGTGACCCTACGTTGAACACAGATTTTGCTTTGTCCTTCAGGCTCACTTCTTGAGTGAATCCTCTCAAACCCACCCAGCAGGTACAGCTATCACTCCTGAAGTCCCTTTATGATTGCTGGGCTAACCTGTTTGGCAAGATAAAATATGTCTGCTTAAAGACAACTCTAGGGCGCCTGGGTGGCTCAGTTGGTTAAGCGACTGCCTTCAGCTCAGGTCATGATCCTGGAGTCCCGGGATCGAGTCCCACGTCGGGCTCCCTGCTCTGCGGGGAGTCTGCTTCTCCCTCTGGCCCTCCCCCCTCTCATGTGCTCTCTCTCTCAAATAAATAAATAAAATCTTTAAAAAAAAAAATAAAGACAACTCTAGCCTTCCTTGTCTCTGTGTTTTCAGTCCAAGAGCCTCCCTCTTCAGGATAGGGGAAGGAAGGCTGTTATCAACTCGCTTAGCCTAAATGCTGCCTTGGTAGCGCAGACAGAAAGATTGAATTTGCCAGAGAAATGATAACCTGAGACCCCTGCCTTCCTTCACCAGTCAGGCTGCTCTCTGCTTCACGGGCATGGTTTCTGTCTTTCTCAGGTCCTTGTACAGGCCATCAAGGAGGCAAAGGAGCAGCACCCAGACATGTCAGTGACCAAGGTGGTCGTCCATCAGGAGACTGAAATCTCTGAGGAATGACCTCAGGTAAGGGCTATTCTTGGTGGGGGGAGGGCGTTCACTGTCCCAGCCTCAGAGAGCCCTGAATAGGAACAGCGCCCAGAGGTGTCCACGCTGGGACTTAACCTAAGTGAAGGCTCTCTGCTGTCACAGGTATCTCTTGAGTCCAAACCTGAGAGGGCCAGAGGAGAACAAAACCAAGAAAAGCAGAACCTAGTGGTCTAGAAATGGGGGCTTGGGGCATAGAGGAGAGAGGGCTGAAGCTCGGAGGCCAGACTCGAAAATTGGAAGCAGGTAGCTGCTTTTGGGGAGCCAGGAATCCAGATAAATTTACGCCTAGAAGTAGTTTACAAGTGACTCAAGCCATCAATCACCAGGGGGCCTGGGCTCCTCAGTACAACTGCTCAGGGCCTGCTTGGCACCTGGGACTGGGTGGCTGTCTCCCTTTACAGGATTTAAAAAGTTTGCCTTCTTTCCTCTTAGGAACTATCCTACCCCAACTCCCTGCCTGTCTCCCACCCAAGAGAAAACCAGCAAAATGATAAAGAAGCTTACCTGCAATAGTCAAGACATCAGGCTTTCACAATTACTCTAAACCACCAGAAAATTAATTTCGTTTTCTATTTGGAGTTTATACTGAGAGAGTCTTCTAGACATTGCTGATTCTTTTAATACCTTTTTCTATATTGTGATACCAGAAATTGTTCAACTTTTCACTCTATGGACTGTTTTTAAAGAGCTTTTTGTTTTTTTATGCGGTGGTTTGTAACCCCTTCAACCTAGCCTCTCCCCATTTATTTCCAACCCAGATACTGACAGGTCTACAGAATTCTTGAGGAAATCCTCCAGAGACTCTGTCAGCTGTGTTGGGGGCCAAAGCCAGCTTAATGGGGCGTCCCTGCTCCTCCCCTAGTTTTATACCCTTTCGACGTCAGCAGAAACTTCATGAACCAGCCCTTTCTCAGAGCCAACGATGTGACTTTACCATGTGAGGCAGGGCACCTGTCCTGATCCGCAGACCCCAGGGAGACATCCCTGCCCTTCTGTTGAGGGTGGTTTTGGTGAGGCAGAGATCTCTGCTAAGAATGTAGTATTGTTTTTCCTTCTTTCCTCCTGTTCGTTCTTTTTGGAGCTTCTTTAGATCAAAGACGTGAGAAGTTGTTTCAGATATATCTGATACTGTGAATGTTTGAACTGAACAAATCTGTGGCCTTCACCTTTCTGCCCTCCTTCCCCTTTTACCTCATCAGAAGCAGTGGCTCTGCTAAGTTCTCCCCCCACTTCCCATCTCAGGAGACCAAAACTCACACAAAAATAGGCACTTTTGGCCAAAAGCTCTAATGGCACATTTTTTGTAGTGATTTGGGCAAGGAAAGTTGATGAAGTTAAAAAAAAAAAAAAAAAGAGGTTTTCTAGTTCTGGGAATGTGCACTTCACACAGGGGAATGGCTGAGTTTACCTCAGTCAGATCCCGCTAAAAAGTATTTCCAGGTGACCGACCCTGGGCCTTTTTCTTTAATCGTGGGATGACCAGAAATGTGACTCGGAGAGGAGGCTGTGTTCCTTGACCTTTCTTCTCCTGACCAGTACCTGCCTGCAGACACCCTTCTGGAGCAAGAGAATTGACTTTTAGGGGCCATCCTTCCCACAAAACCCCACGTGACAGGGAGCACAAACACCAGCTCTGCTCATTCCCACTCACCATCTGAGGTCTGTCGGGTGTTGTAGGCTTGATTTTTGTGGTGGTTGTGGGTTTATTTTACTTCTAATTTTTTTTTTTTTTTTTTTTTTTTTTTTTTCTTTTTAAACAGGTTTGGTTTTTTGGCCGGTGTTGTCTTTTTTTTTTTGGTGGTGGTGGGTTTTTTTTTCTTCTTTTTTTTTTTTTTTTTTTTTTTTTTTGCTTGGTTTTGAAAATGGGACTGACTGATGAGCCCAATTCCACCATTCTTGGTAGATCTGGGGGCATTTTTATTCAGTAGTGCTTCTCTAATCTTCCAGCTGGCTTCCCACAAACACATCTGCCTGGAAGTTCTTAGAATCGTATGGTGGGACAGAGGTGGACTTCATGAGAATAGACGGCAGGTCACATTCAGCAGTCTCTGGGGGCTCAAGAGCCGTGAGCGAGAGAGAAAAGTCTAAAACCTCTGCTCCCCACAGTGGGAGCCAGCCACATGTGTCCAAAGACTGGCTGAGTCTTGTTTTAGACAGACTCAGTTGGTTTGAACTGATTTCAGATGTGTGCATTTTGTGCATTTTTCGTTTAGTACTTCTGTGAGCCTGCTACTAACCACGAGGCAGCTCTCTCTGGAGAGGGACAGGAAGAGCTCAGGTGGGGCGCGAGACTGGCCTGGGGGAAAGGATCATCCTGTCTCAGGAGCAGACTTCTGGCCTGTGGGCATAGGGTCGGAAATGGTGGGGCTTGCTTGTTGGTGCCTAAGCCTGGGCCGTGCTGCCAGGAGTGGTAATGAGGTTGGGAGTCCAGCTCACATCAAACAGCGTGTGACAGGAGCTTGCTTTCCAGTGGTTGTCCTGCTCAAAGAGCTACCAGCTCCCAAAGCGGACAGCTGTGGAATGAAGAGGGTGGGGGTGAGGAAGCGGGCCCAGCGTGAGCGTCACAAACCGGGCCCACTGAGTTCTTGCTGTCCACACCGCTGACGGGGGCCTGCACGCCCCCTCGACTCTGTCACCAGCTCACCGTGCTTGTCTCTGCTTCCTTCACTCTAAGTTGGGCCAGAAGATCTCAAATGCCCTTCCAGCGCTGAGAAGCCACAGATTTGGACAAGCTAGGAAGAGGGTGTCCTTCCAAGACTCTTCCCCTGTCCTCCCGCTCTGGGAACAGATGTGGGGGTTTGACAACTGTTTGGATTTTTTTTTCTTCCTGCAGTTGTGTGTGCATTTGTGTGTGTGTGTGTGTGTGTGTGTGTGTGTGTGTGTGTGTGTGTGAAGAAAAACAGATTCTGTCCAGGTGGAAATGGTGAAGAGGGGAGGAGAGAGCTTCATTTCCAGGGTCAGAGACTTGGCAGCCGTTTTCCTGAAGTGACTCAGACACACCACAGTGACAACTCTCACTGCAATTTTATTTTTATTTCACTTGAGAAGACTTCCTCCAAGCCACACGAGGTCTCTGCCACCCACCCACCCGCCCGCCCACCCGCCAAGCAGGACCTAAAAAGCCAAGGGCCCACAGAACCTGGGTGCAGGGACCTCTCGGAGCCTCCACGCCCGCCTGCCCAGGCCCACCCATCGCATGTTCTGCAGGCAGCTGAGGGGGAGGGGCCCCAGCCGCCCTGGGAAGTAGAACCAGAGCTAAGGCCTGACTGACACCAAGGAATGCTCCTGGGAAAGATCTGCCCAGGATCTCAGCCCCAGGCTGGTGGTTTTTACAAATCTTTCTGAAATGTATTATTTTGGTGACAAAAATGAAGGAGCTTTGTAAATTTTTTTAAAATTATGAATCATGTCAAGTAGTTGTTTACATTTCTTGACAAAATAGGAACTATGGCAGCAGAATCAAATTGGCAAGATCCTTAGATTAAAAAGGCAATAATTAGGTCTGCTGTTTTGGCCTTTTGTAGTAAGAGAAGTGGTGTAGTGTTTAGATACGTGTTTGGTCTTGCTTCTTGTATTGCATTTTTCAATAAACTAAAAAAACAAAAACAAAAATAGAACTGAATGTGTGACAATTGATCAACTTTTAAAGTTCTCTTCTCCTACCAGCAGTCTGGGAAAAGTTCCACATGGGTAAGGGAGACTCAAATTTTTGACCCTAGAAAAGACCCTTTTCTAAATTAAGCTACCCACATTGGCCGAAGTGCAGCTTCAACGCTGTATAAAAGGAGAACTGGCAGATGCTTTTTGCCAGTTGGGGGAGATTTTGCAGCACAGGCCATGACGAAGGAGAGAAGGGGGCTTCTCAGACCTGTTCAGGGAGGGGCCGGACCCTCCGGAGGAAGGCTTTGGCAGTAGTGTAGCCCTAGGGGGTGTACCCTGCATGGCTGAGGGGAGAGAGGGGCTGAGGTGGTGGGAGTTAATGCCTCAGCCCCCATCCCAGATGGCAGTGGAGGGTCTCAACTCTACCCCATTGCCCATCTCCCCTAACCCCACAACCGGTACTACCGTGGAGGGAGCCTGGCCCAGCCTGTAACATACCAGCCAACCTACCTTACAAGTCTTAGGGGTCCTTGCCCACCACTTTGGATCTGCCGAGACACCTGCTGTATCTCCCAATCACCCTGACCTGGACCTCCAGCTGCCTCAGGTACCTGTCCAAGGCTAAGGCCACTTTTGGAGGGTTAAAGAGTTCCCGAGGCCGAGTCATGCTGGTCTCCAGACTCCACATGAAAACATTCACTCCAGCTGATTGAACCCTTGTGCAGTTGGCATTTCTCTGCCGACATGCAAGTCAGGATGCCTTAGCAGCTGCTGGGGCCAGAGCATCCGTCTCCGGTCTGGGAAGTGACTGATGCATCTACTAGACTTTGGGACTTCTGGTCCTGTTACCACGGTCCATGCTGCAGCCCTCTTAGCAGGCTGTCTCCTGCTCTTCAAACCCGCGCTCCCAAGTTCCCTCCTCCTTCCAACTTGGCATAACCCCCCAGACTGATGCGGTCCAGCCGTGGCCAGCTCCGGTGAGCACAGTCTCGAGCCGCTGGGGCCCCAAGCAGGAGCTCCCCGAGGCCCAGATCCAGAGACTTGGAATGTTCAATGCAGGAACCAGAGGGCTGCACGGTGATAATCACATGGCCAGTCTGGGTCCGTGGACCCCAGGGTGGGGGCAGCCCCGGGCCCTTCAGCGGGTAACTGTTGAGCAGGGCAGGTAACCCCAAGCGAGGATTAGCAGGCTCTGAACGCAGACTCCGCACTGATGGGACGGGTGAGGTACCCCGACGCGGGGACAGGTCCCAACTTTCTGGCTCTGTGCAGCCCATGGCTCCGGGAGTCCTGGGTCCGGGGCTGGGGAGGAGGGCGCAGTCCCAGCCGGGGCCGTCAGGGGGCCGGAGCGCCTGAGCCCGCAGCACCCCCTGGCGAAGCCGTCGCGTCTCCAGGTCGCGGTTCTCGTAGAGCAGCGTGTTGGCGCAGATGAACACAAACAGGCCGACGCCCATGACCACGGGCCCAAGGAGCCGCAGCCGCTCGTGCGGGCCGTGGCCCCGGCCGGCGCCGCGACCCTCGCGTCGCAGCTCGCTCAGGGGGGGCGCGCTGGCATTGGCAGCGCGCGGCCCTGGGACCCCGGCGCGGTGCGGCCAGTAGCCGGCCACAGCGATGCCCATGCCCACCAGGACCACGAGCGCCCCCAGCGCCGCGAACGCCCCCGACGGCGAGCGCAGCCGCAGCCGTGCCCGCACCCGCAGAGGCTCGGGCGGGGAGCGCGGGCGCCGGCGGCGGCCCAGGCGGCGGCCCAGGCGAGAGACGCGGCCCTCCGGGCTCCTCCGCACCTCCCCGCAGTCTCCAGGGCTCCCGGATGTCATCTCGCCGTCGTCTGGGCGCTCTGCGGAGAGATGGGAGGCAAGGACTGAACCGACGGGCCTTGGGTCAGAGCGCCAGATTGGGAGGCAAGATCCGGCTGCCTCGCCCAGGCCGCTTGGAGATCCCTGGCGGCCACCCCCGGATTTTCCCCGGCCTCGAGGCGGGGAGCCGCCCCCGCTCGGGTTTTCCGCAGCGGAGCTCCGAGCCAGGGACGCGCGGCAGAAGCCGGACTTGGCCAGACCCGCGGGCGGAGAGGAGGGAGGGGGGCGCGGACCGCTACCTGGCGCATCCGCAGCTGCGGGGCTCCGGCCGCCTGCACCCTTTTCGCCAGCCCGCCGACCCCGGGTCTCGGGAGGTGTGCGGGCCCCCGGCAGTGGCGTCTCCAGGGTAAGTCCCGCCCGGGATCGACCTCACCCCCGCACGCGGGTGCACCGTAGTAAAGGAGGGAGGGGGCACTCAGACCGCCCGGGTCAGCTGGGGTCGCTCGCGGGCCCCACCTCCCCCCTACTGCGCTTTACATACCGCACCGGAGGAAGGAAAGGGTGTCACTGACTCCAGCCTTTTCCTGCCCGCCCCCTCCTTCAGACCTCCTCAGCCTGCACTGAAGCTGCAGCAGGAGAGACTTGAGCTAGACTCCGGGAAGACCGTTCTGACCAAGACCAGCGGCAGACTTTGCCCAGGATGGCTTTCAACTCCGCGTAGAAGAGGTCTCCCCTCCCCCAGCGGCCGGGCAGTGGCCAGGGCAGGAGGCAGGGGGCTGCAGGTGCTGGGCTGGGGGCCCTGTGGGGAGAACTCCCCCCAGCTCTCCCGTCGGCCCGGGCAAGGCTGTTCCCAGGTTGCAGCGTTTCCAATTCGAGCTCCTCGGGATGAATCATCCCCCTTTCCCGCCGCCTGTCCTCCTTTCCGGCCTCCTCCACCCGAGGCCTCAGTGGCCCGCGTCCCGGACGGAGCAGCACCGCCCCAGCACCTCAGGCCGCCCCAGTTTGGGCCGCCTGGCTTCAGCCCTTCCTGTTCTGGGGCCTAAGAACTGAAGCCGGGCCGGGTGAGGAGTAGCTGGGCTGTGTGTGGTGTGGCCCCCACGGAAGGGAGGTGTACAGTGTAGGAGGAAACGGGGGCCCCAGTCCAGACGCCCTGGACCGCAGGGGAGGAGGGCTAGGACCTCGCTGTCCAGTGGTGCGTCTTCACTCCCCCAGTCTGGTTTCTAAACAGCTTCAGCGCTGGAATCCGTGCCGAGGCCCCAGGAAGAAGGTCTTGCTACCCGACTCACTCCCCATCCGCACCCCGAAGCTCAAGGCACGACACCCCATCCCTGCCTCCGACAGAAGTGCCAAAGGCCCAGGGCCTAGCACGGAGCCGCAAAGTCTACGGCGTCCAAAGCCTGATTGTCACAGATGGAAACTGCGGCCCAGAGAAGGCAGAGCCCCCTGCCGGGGTCACACGAGGAAGGGGCTCCCCGGGACCCGACGCCGGGCCTCCGGACCCTAGCTAACGCTGTGCTCTTCCCGGCACAGCTACGGGAGCGTCCTGGGAGGAGGCAAGGGCCGTTCCCCGGTCGTCTCTGAATGTGGAGCCTTTTCCCCAGCCCGAAACCGCAGAAGTGACCACCGCGCCCCAGGCCAGAACTGGTGCCCCAGCCCCAACTCCGGAAAAGTCGCCCGGAGCCCCCGCGCGTCCCTGCGGGGAGGGAGGCGGAGGCGTGCGGAGAGACGGGCACACACGTAGAGACCCCGACTCTGGAGGGCGTGAGTCCACGCTGGGACCGCAGGGGGGCAGAAACTTGGAGCCACAGTCGGAAGGTCTCAGGCCGCGGGAAGTTGCTCTGGGCCGGGTCCCTGGCGCTCTGGGGTCCCGCCTCCGCCCGCGCCCACACGCCGCCCCGGGGGAAAGGGCGGACCGGGCTCCCGCCCCCCAGGGCCTTTCCGGAGGGAGGGGCCAAACAAAAAGTTGAGGAAAGTGGAGGGCGAACCCGGGGCCCTAGTTTTGCTCACCTGGCGCCGCCGCGCCGGGACGGGTCCTGATCCGAGTCCGCCCGCCGCGGCTCGGGGAACTGCCGCGGTCTCCTCGGAGTCCTGGCCCCCTGGCCCCGCCCCCTTCCCAGGCCCCGCCCGGCACCGCCCAAGCCCCGCCCCCCGGGAGCCCAGGGGACTGACTGGCTAGCACCCCGCCAGGCCCCACCGCTGGAAGCAGGCAGCAGCTCGGGTCTGAGGGTCGCAGGTAAGCGCTGTGTGCTCGCCTGGTGACTCGGAGGATCCGGGGGCCCGAGTCCCCAGTTTGTGTCGTTCGCAGAGGCCTGGGAGGACCACCTCTTCCCACGTGGGTAAACTGAGACCTGGAGCTGGAGAGCCCTGACCGGCTCCGCAGCGAGCGCGCAGACAGGATTTTCGAAGCCCGCACGCCCTCCCGCGCCTGTCTGAGCCCCTCATTCCAGGCGCCCGGGAGAGGACTCGCGGGGGCGTCTGTGAGAGCCCACTGCTGCCCCGCGCCGTCCGGGTTGCTCCCCGGAGGAGGCGGCCGGGTCCCTGCTCCGCCCGCCCCCCAGCCTTTCCCCTCCATGATCCTCACTGCCTTCACCTGGAAAATGGGCTTAATGGTGTCCGCCTCACAAGAGGCGAAAATCCAGCGTTGGGGGCGGGTACCCGACACGGGGCGCAGCCCCGGTAACCCCGCGAGCGCTCAGTGAATAGGAGCCCGCGGCAGGGGTGGAGGCGGCGGGGCTGAGCCGCCTCTCAGAGCTGAGTGAGTCTAACGGAGGGTCACGGGTCCCGCCGGCCTTCCCTCAGAAGATGCGCCCCATCTGGAGTGGGGAGGCGGCGTCGGCCTCCAACGCCGAGGCCCTGGGGGCGCCCCCCGCCGCGGGCCTGACCGGGCCGCCCAGCTCTCGAGCCCCGCCCGCCCCCCGAGGCAGGAATGCGGAGAGGAGCGAGGGGGTCGGCTGGCGGCCCAGTTTCCATGATGCGGGGGGCGGGCTCGGAGGAGGAGGAGGGGTGGCGCGGGCGGCCGGCCAGGCTCCGAGCCGGCCCCCCCCCCTCCCCGGGCCCTCGCAGCGCGGGCCCCTCGGGAGGAATTTCCGGCCTGGGATTGATTATAACCCGTCCCTCCCCCGGCCGTCAAGACCCCCCGGCCCGCGGGGGAGGGGGAGGGGCGGTAATGAGACCCGGCTGTGCGCCCGGGGCGGGGAGAGGGGAGCTCGAGGAAGTCGCCGGCCTGGGCCACCCCACCTCGCAGGGGTCACACGGCGCGGCTAGGCCTCGAACCCAGCTCGGCCGAGGAGACCGGGGGTGGCCTCAGCGCCCCGGGAGCTCCTTGCCCAGCCCTCGGGGACAGGCATCCCTGGGAGCGACCGAGGCCACCCCTGGTGGCGGAGCCTCCTGAGGGACCGACCGTGAGGCTACCGGCCTCCCGCGGAGCGGATGGGGCCGAGCCAGGGGGTCGTGTAGGGTCGGAGAGCCAGGCCGGGGTTGCCTTCCTGCCCCCGCGTGGGGCTGAAAGCTCCTGCGGCCTGAACTCGAGAGAGAAGTCCCTCCGCTCTGCGCCTGGGCTGTGGTTCAGGCTCCACTGAGGCGGTGGCCTCCTTCCTGTCCCCTCCTGCCACCTCCTTTGCTCGAGACCCCCAGTCGACTTCCATTCCCGCACATCGACCCCTCTACGCCCCCCACCCGGCCCTCGGGCACGCCCACCTACCGCTCGCTCGACGCCCCACCCGACGTCGTCTGCGGCCCTGTCCCCCGTGGCTGCTTTTCCTGGGGACACCACCTCGAGGCCAAAGCGCGGACAGTCTCCCGTCTTTGTCCTTGCGACGCCACCGGCCCTGGCCTTTACCGCTTGCTCTGCCTGCCCCTCCCGACTTTTCTTCCTCTGGGCCGCCTCTGCCCTCCCCTGACGTTGGGGCTCCGCGGGGCTGGGCCCACAAGCCCAGCCTCACTTTCAGCAACCAGACACCTCCCCAGAAGGGTCCCTGCTCCGAGCGATCATGGCCCATTCCTACTCCTCCTGTTCCCCGCCCTGTGAAAGACCCCACTGCCCACCAGAGGGCCACGAACACGGCGGGGGGAGGGGGTGTCACCTAGGCTCCTTCCTCTCCCCCATACCCGCCAATCTCCCAAGCCCTGTGCATCCTCTTTGGATCCCCAATTAGCTGCCTTCTCCCCTGGACCTAAACCACCCACTCACTCTGCTTAAAACCCTCAGTGGCTCCCGAGCGCTGTCCGAATGGAGCTTAAAATCCCTTCCCGTCCGCACACACTGGCTCCTGCCCCCCCCCCTCCCTCCCCTGGTAGCTGAACTTGTTCTCATCCCCATATTTGTGCTCTGGCCTTGGGGCTTGGCAGGAACTCCCACTCCCCATCATCCCCTTGGTTCTTTCCGGTCCTTCAGACCTTATCTGCACCTCCCCTGGGCCCCCAGGGCTCTTCAGCCTCGCCCCTCCCCACCCGGCCATTATACACCCTGCCCCGAGCTCTCCTTTGCTCTGCTCACAGAACTGAAATCCGTGTTTGGGATTTGCGCCTAGATCCTGTGTCCCCTCTGAGGGGAGGACTGGGTCTGTCCTGCCCCTCCCTGAGCCCTGGCCCTCCACTGACCTGTGTCTCCCCCACCCTGGGGGTCCAGCCCAGACAGCAGGAAAGGACTCAGCTCCGAGTCTGTTTCCCCATCTGCACAAAAAGCGGGGACTGATACTTAACCTCCCGGTGCCTTTGAAGCTTAGGTGAGAGCACAGATGTTCTGATCTGGCACGAAGTGGCTGCCCACCGAACAGCTGGTCCCTCCTCTGACCCCGGGGTTTGGGGCACAGAAGCCGGTATTTGGGAGTTGGAGAAACCTTCCCTGGGGTCATCTGGAGTGGTAGTGAGAAAAGGGCCCTCTTTCCCTCAACATAAGCCCACTTGATTCTCTCGAGAACTCTGGGAGGCCTGTGATAGGCCTAGTTTACAGAAGCGGAAAGCGCCTCAGAGAGGCCGCGCAGACACACAGCCAGGCTGCTAAGTGCTCTCCCCCTCCACAGAGGGAGCGCCATGGCAGATGTGTGGGAAGCCAGTGGCCTTAGTACAGGGACATCGGTTCCCTCCTGGATCTGCCTCTGTGTGACCTGGACTCCTTTACTTCTGCACCAGGAGGGGCCTGGGCAAGGTGTCCCCTGAGGCCAAGGTGGTCAGCATTTCCACCCCAAGCTTCTCCCGGGGCGGGGGGGGGGGCGGCAGGGAACGGGACACAGGGACCCTGAGGTCCCTGCCTCCTTGAGGCTCCCTGTCCTCTCTGAAAGCCACGATGGGGAGGGAGCAGCTGTCATGTCCTGCCTGTCACAGCCCCACCCGGGGCCACAGAAGAGCCAGGCCCAGGGAACTCATCTTCTCTCATCTCCAGTTTAGGAACAACCCTGCTGGCTGGGTCCAGGCTGCCCCAGATTTCCTGCCTGAGCCCCAGGGGTGTCTAAAACCATCCTTGTCTCTGGGCCGTCCCAGAAGCACTTAGAGGACACAGCTGAATGCCCATGGGGCCCCAGCCCAGCAAGACCACAGCGTCAACTAAGAAGGAGAGGAGAGAGCACGGGGGCTCCAAGACCCAGTTTTGATGCTACTGCTCAATCACTGGGTGAGTCCGGGCACATGACAGGAATCCCTCCGTGCTCCTGCCTCTGGAATGGGTCCTTCACAGGAAGAACTGGTGGGCCGATTCAATAAGAAATGATTGGCAAGTAGAATCCAGAACCCCAGGGCCAATGCCCCATTTTATAGGGGCAGAAACCAATGCCCAGAGAGGCACGGTGATTAGACCAGGGTGACCCAGCCTGTGAATGACAGAGCTGGGCTTCAGGCCCCACAGTTACAGGTCCCCACCCCGGGCTCAGGCTTCAGGGGTTGCTGGGATGGGAACCCCAAGTCCATCCCCCCACCCCTGGAAGCTCTGAGCTGGGCAATGGCTTCCCTGGTATCTCTGTGCCACTGGCAAAGCTCCTGAGAAGAATGAGCTCCCCATCTCCATTGCTCTTCCAAGCCCAGAGAAGAGAAGGAGCACAGCCTGGGTGACACTGGGAAGGCCAAGGAGATGAGACCCTCCTGGGGGAACAGAGCAAAGCCAGCCTCCTGCCTGAGTCCCTAGGGGAGGGATGACGATAGGAAGTCGCCATCTTGTCAAGCTCCCCCTGGCTACCAGCCCCTTCATACCTGTTACCTTCCTAAGTGTGCAAGACAACCCTGAGAGGGAGGTGACACTATCACCCCTTGTCACCCATGCAATATTACACTACGTCCCACTAGCCCTGCAACCGTGGCCAAGTCAGTTCACCCCTTATGGCTCTGTTTTCTCCTCTGCAAAGCAGGGACAATGGCAGCAGGCGGGCAAAGCCTCTAATGAGGAGGGGGCTCCGCAGGAAACACGGTGGCACTGGAGCTTTTCTGGTCTTTGACTGGCTCTTGTCCATCAGTTTCCTCTCCTATATAATGTGAAAATGAGGCTAGTATCCCTTCAGCCACCTGCTCTGGGGACCAGAGAGGAGCCAGCCCTGGGCCCCATCCAGATGAGTCAGGGGGTGAAGTGAACAGAGCATCCACCAAAAGCTGAGGAAGTGACAGCCGACTCCATGTGGGGGGCAGGCAGCAGGGAGGACTTCATGGAGGAGGGGGCCTTCCTGCTGGGTCTCAGGGTCGGCAAAGTTACCCAGGCTACAGAGGGGGAGGATATTCCAGGCAGCAGGAATAGCAGGTGGACAGCCTGGAAGCATGGGTGGGGGGCAGGTGCTGGAGAGGGAGCGGGGAATGGGATGAAGGGCTCAGGGCCTGATCACAGGCCTCCTCAAACACCAGGCTTGGGGTGTAGGGCTCAGCCCTCTGGCACTGGGAGCCATGGGAGGTTTTAAAGCAGGGGAGTAGCCTGATCCATATGTACCTGGGGAAGGACTTCACAAATTGTGAGCGTGGCACCTGTAATAGTTTCTTGAGCACAGAGAGAAGGTGCGGGACATGGAGCCCCAGGCCCACCCAGGGGCAGGTATGGCGCTGGGGAGGCTTGCCCCCTGCAGATGGGCTCTGGTGGTCCTGGGAAAGAACAGCAGCCCGCTGCCTCCCCATTCCCACTGCCTCCTCCTCTGGTTCTGTGCCTGAAGCCGGCTGCTCTGGCCCCCTCCCACCCTGACCCTTCCCAGCTCTCTTGCTTTGCCCCCTCCCCTGGGACCCTCGAGGCAGGAATGAAGGAAGTGATTTTGAGAAGAGCCCAGACTTAGCAGTCCATGACTAAGGCTTGACCTGTGGCCGGGCCACTTACGGGCTGTGTGACCCAGTGAAGATGGTTCTGTCTTCCTGAGCCCTCTTTTCCATGCTCTGTAGAATGGAGAGATGCTGTAAGCCCCCCAATCCCAGAAGCACTGGGAACATGAAGTGGGTGGTTAAGGACCCAGGCTCCTTCCATCTTGTTGCTCTGCCATTCCTGAGGTGTGGCACCCACCTTGTCTTCGTGCTTGAAGATGCTCACTATCCCCCCTCCCCGAGTCTGAGTACCGGCCAGGGAGAACGGGGCTGGGAAAGGGGACTGTGCTCCCCACCCCTTAAAAAGGCACAGCCCCGCATGCACACGTCCAGAATGCTCCCTTCCCATTGGTCAGAACAAGGTTGTGGGCCACACCCAGCCCCAAGGGAGGCTGGGAAATGCATTGGGAGACAACTAGGAGTGCTTGCTAGATACCACCGGGGATGGGGCTCCTCCGTTTGGTGACAAATCACACTGGTGATGAGGCAGTGGGGGAGCAGAGGCTGACCCCTCTGGAGCCTGGGAGTCAAGGTGAGAATCCTCCAGGGCAGGTCGGCGAGGGCAAGGGAGCCCGGGAGTTGGCAGCAGGCTGGCCAGCCATCTTCCGCCCTTTGATTGTGCCAAGAGAAGCCAGGGGCTCCCTGGGAGCTCAGTCCATCTACTACCTGTCCGTCACCCGGCCCTGCGGAGAGCAACTCTCAGGCTCTCAGACTATATGGTCGTTTCTCCCACCCCAACACTACAACCCTGGGCCGGTCCCAGTTCTGTCGATATCATGGAGTCAAATGCCAGCTTCCGGATCTTGAATAAAGTACTTTGTAAAGTCAAAGTAAGAAGGCCCACGGAGGGTGAGTGACATGCCCAAGGTCACACAGCTAGATCATGTGTCAGGTCGCCCCGATTCGCCTTTCCCCATCCCCAACTGCAGGACTGCAGTTCCAGGGCTTGGTTCCCAGGCCTGGGGGCGGCGGGAAGTACGCCAGAGACACAGCGCTGGAGCCAGGGCGCCGGTGGGGGTCCTTGCAGAAGCCTGGGCACCGCAAGCAGGCGGGGCTCGGCCGAGGCCGGCGTCGGCGCCACCTGGCGGCGAGGCCCTGCACCTGCGCCCGCGCAGCCCCCGCCCCACCCGCGCGCGTGCCTCCCTTCCCGGTGCCGAGGGCCGCCGCGTTCGCAGCCGAGAAGCCGGGCCGGGTCCCCAGCCGGCGATCCTGGGAGCGCACGTGTGCTCCCCGGGGCCTCATCCGCAGTCACGGGCCTCCGACAGAAAGGACTCGGCCTGGGGAGGCCGGGCTGCGCGGGGAGGGAGGACACAAAGGTCTGTGGTCGAGCCGAACGGGACGAAACCCGGGGCGGGGGGTGGGGAGGGTGGAGTCAGATTTACCCCGCGTAGGAGCCCCTTCCAGGCGCTCCTGGAACACGGGCTCCCGTCCGCAGCACGGGAAACTGAGGCACAGAAACCCCAAATGGTAAGTGACCGAGCTGGGCCGGGCCCAGGACTGCTTGATTTAAACCCAAACTCTGGCCCTGGATTACCTGCCCGGGGCTCTGCGGTGCCCTCCCTCCAACCAAGCTTGCCTAGCCCAGCCCCTAGCTTGGGTATCCAGCCCAGGCCTGTAGAAGTTTGCTTTTTTATCAGACAGGCCACAGTCCTGAGATGTTTGCGAGGACTATCTCACCACTGCAAAGCGGACCAGAGGGCCAGGGAGCTCCTGCCCTCCACTTGGAATGCTGGCGAGGCAGGGAGCAGCCAGACCCCGTGGAGACCGCATCAGCTCATGTTAGGGACCAGGAGACCCAGGAGGTGGCTGGGCTGCAGTGGGCCCCAGCAGGTGCCTCCCTCCCTGTGGCAGGGCTCCAGGCCAGGTCTGTCTGACTCCTGAGCCTCCACACAGAATTGGGAGATAGGGATACGAATTATTGTCCTTATTTTACAGATGGGAAACTATGACGCAGGGTTAAGTAACTTGTCTGAGGTCACATGCAAGAAGGTAGCAAGGATCCTACCCTGCCTAGAATCTCCTGTCCTCTAAGATTGGGACAGTGTGCTGACCTCACAAGGGTGTTATGAGGACCAGGTCACTTGACAGGTGTAAGCCCCCTCCGCCGGGCCTGGTGTGGAGTCGGTGCTGGATCAGTATTAGCTCAGTCACTTGACCTCCAACTGACATTCTGCAGGAACCTCATATCTTTTTCCAGTACAAAGAGATATTCCAGTAAGAAGAAGTAGCCAAAAGGACAAGGAGAAAACGTCCTTGGACGGTCACAGGTCCTGGCAGTTTTTTCACAGGGCCCCCAGCACCTCCAGTCACTAAGCTGAGGTGGCCCTGCGAGGGCTGCCAGGCACCAGCCTCGATGTTGAGTCCAGCACAGATTTCGGGCTTGGAAGAACCACTGATGATGCTCTAAGAGGCTCCTCAAATCTCTTGTCAAGAGAAGCTTGAGAGAAAACATTAGGATGACTGAAGGATCATTGAAAGAACCTACAGTCAACTTAAAAGCAGCTAAAGGACAAAAATAACACCACGTTGTAGTCACTGATGTGTGTGGTCCTGAATTTTTCATCTTTTTCCAGTAATTCGCGTCTTCCCAATGAAGGTGGTTCAGTAAATGATATTTAATATCCAAGCCTTTGTAAGACTTTTCATGGAAATAAATTCCTGAATGGGGAAGGGGACTTCGGAGGCTGGCCTGAGTGGGTGTCCTGTCGGCGTGGGCAGCTCTTGCTGCCCATCCTGTTCTAAATACCGCCTCCCGGGGAAACACCTTTGTGCTAGGGACTCGCTCCTTTGTGTTGTCTCCTCAGGAGGACAGCAGTCGGGAGTCCAAGCCCTGCAGCCTCCAGACTTCCCTCTCCCTTCTGGAGCTTTCTGGCCACAGGTCAGGATCACAGTGGGGCCGCAGGTTCCATATTGAAGGCCAGGTGTAACGCACAATGGGGGTTCTAATGTGCATTTCTGTAGGAACGTCCCCAAGGTTCTGATTAGACTAAGAAACACCCGGGGTTCCTGGAAAGTGGGACTTGAGGATAAATTATTCCATCTCTCTCAGGAAGAAAGATTTGGGTTCTGATAGGATCTGATTAAATCCCCACTTGCCTTGGGGTGAGACTGTTGCACTGTGAGTATAATACACCTCCGGGAAAGCGGTGACACCTGACCGCCCCGTCTCAGTCAACTGGCAGGAGGCGGCGTCCCCTGTCGCGGCCAGCGCGCGCAGAGGGGGGGGTGCCGAAAGCACCCACAACCTCTAATACTATAGTTTTTTCAAACAGCTACCGTTTAGCGTGGCCTGACTGAAAAGCTTACACACGTGGAATGAGTTTGTGCGCACGTGTGTCGGGCTCTCGGTCTGCGCCGTCCCCGGGCTGCCTCGGGTGGCTGTGACCTGCTCGCCCCACCTGCGGGGTCCTCGGTGCCAGAGACGCGCCGCGGCTTCTCCACGTCACTGGGGGGCAGACTCTGGGGGCGCTTCTCGTTCGGGGCTGTGCCAAAGCCAGCGGCGCAGGGCCTTCCTGTGGGCGCCGCCTGCGCGCTTCTGGCCGGTGCCCCCTTCCCCCCCCGCCCCCCGGGGCCGCGCTCCTCCCGCGCCTCGCAGCCTCGTGGCGCCCGAAAGCTTCCGCGTGCCGCAACCCGGCCATGTTGCCTCGCCTGGTTTCTCTCCGGGTTCCCGTACCGAGCTTGGAGTGATTTCCGTCTCTTCGGGCGCTAGCGTTGACAGGGAAGCCCTCTGTAACTTGCTGAAGCTTCTCGAAGACTAGCCCGTGTCTGGTTCATCTTTTTTAAATCCTCCTCAAGACGGGATAGCACAGCTGGCGCCGAGGGATCTAGGCTCGGCCCTGCCGCGTCGCCTGGGTTCTTGCCCATTGTCCAGGCAGGTCGTCCCGCTTCCGCCGAGGGGGAGAGGAGGCGCCCGGGCGCCGGGGGGACCGGGAAGCACAGGGTTCGGGGCCCTCATCAGCGCAGCTGCCGCTCTGCCCCCAGAGCTTCCCATTTGCCCTCAGAGGCCCCTGACGCTCCTTCAAGGAGGCCGTTGGGGGGCGGGCTGGGGGCGAGCAGGGATGGGAGTGCCGTGCGGCCGCCTCGGCTCTATCCTGGGGACCGTCCCCAGGGCCCCACCCGACGGGGGCCACCAGCCTTCAGCGCCTAACTCCACGCTTGCGACAAGGACACGGTTTGGACAGACCTCCCTCGGTGAGCGTGTCTTGTGCGGTGGCCCCTGAGCCCTTCCTTCCTCTCGTTGGTTTGGCTCTCCTGGATTTCCGCCTCCCCTCTGGTGGCCTGTAATTAGGGGGTTTGAGTTGTCGTCACCTCCTTTTCTTGCTTAAGAAAACGCAGACTAGGAAGCCGCGGGGTTCAGCTGGTGAGGCCCCGCCGTTCCCACCTGCGCTCGGGGGGCTCCGGTCTGTCTGCCGCTGCAGCTTTTGGGACCTTTGGATAAAGCCGGCTGTGTTCTAACTGGAAACGGGGAAATGACAGTTCGATTCCCGAATGCAGCCCTCGGGGCTGTGTTCTCCAAAATCGGGCCATCTCTTTTTGCCGCCCTGCTTGGCCACAGTATTCATTAGACTCTGGAGAAAAATGACCAATGAAGGGATGCATAAATTATAATGTATTTGGAAATATGGGCGTCTTGTTTGCATATTTGTGTGTCCATATATGTTGTAAATGTGAGCTATCTTCTCTACCTCGGGATGGTGTTGCTAAAATTAGTTTGTAAAAGATCTCTATTTAGTTGCTTTAAAGGCAAGTACTTGTAAGGATTGGGCATTCTAAAACTCAAGTTGCCATGATCTGGGAAAATATTTGACATTAAAGCTAATTTAAGGTCGGTGGTTTAATGAAAATGAACAGGTTTTTAGAGTTGTCAGCATTAGATGGAGAACTGTTCTGCCGTGTTTACTGCGAGCCGGGCAGGTTCAGGTCACCTCTCCTGCAAAATTTGTTAGGAAAGGGGAAAAAAAACCTTACAACTTTGTCTAATGTCTCAGTTTTATGGGCAATCTACACGTAATTGTTGAACAAATAAGCAGATGTAAATAATTACGAAGCATAGGTTTATGTGCTCGGCTATTACAGAAAAACTAGTACAACAAACTGCTCACGATGACTAGTAGAAACTAAGGTTTTTAGGAGCTAAGAATAAATGTAACCACGACTACTAGAAATAATAAGAGAAAGAGCTCGATGCAAAGAAATGAGATTGGTTATTTAAAGAGGGAAAATGTAGGATGAAATCTGAACGTAAAAAGCATAGCTGTAGAAGGAGAAGGCATCTTTGCCTTCTTTGCCTTCAACAAAGAGAATTTGTTGTGGCTGGGACTGAGGATGAGTTCAGAGATCAGTATGTAAAGCTTGTTAAGGAGTGATCAGCACCCGGGGAAGGGAAATGTGGGGAAGAGCAGGACCAGGTAGAAGTGGTGCAGTGAGCCAACATCCACAGAAGCCTCAGCTCATTCTCTGGGGTTCTAAAAGTTAGATTACCCTTCAGAACCGTCGTAAGTTGTGGCAAAGGGCTGGACTTTTATACCCTCCTACTGAACAGTCATTGGATGTGACCACCTGGGAAGAGGGCATGACCTTGACAAGGCCGCTGTCTGCAGTCAAGGCAGTCCCTGATGGCATCTAGCTGCTGAGGATTGCGGGCAGCTTCCCCACAGCTGAGAACCCTTCATTTCTGGTGGGGATTCTGGTCAGCACATCCCAATACTCACACAAACTCAGATCCATGCAACGCCCTGCATGTTCTTGTCTCAGTAAGTATATATCGGGGCACCTGGGTGGCGCAGGTGATTAAGTGTCCGACTCTTGGTTTCGGCTCAGGTCATGATCTCGGGGTCGTGGGACTGAGCCCCAAGTTAAACTTTGCGCTCAGTGCAGAGTCTGCTTCAGATTCTCTCTCTCTCTGTCCCTCCTGCTGTGCGCGCTCTCTCTAAAATAGGTAAACAAGGGACACCTTGTGGTGGCTCAGTTGGTTAAGCGTCTGCCTTCAGCTCAGGTCATGATCTCAGGGTCCTGGGATCGAGTCCTGCGTCAGGCTCCCTGCTCTGCAGGGAACCTGCTTCTCCCTCTGCCTGCCACCCCCCCGCTTGTGCACGCGCGCGCTCTCTCTCTCTCTCTGGCAAATAAATAAAATCCTAAAAATAAATAAATCTTAAAAAAAAAAGTATATATCAACATAGGAGCTGACAGGGAGAGAAAAAGGAGGAACTGCATAATTTAAAAAAAATTCATCTTATTGGAGTGCCTGCCTGGCTCAGTTGGTGGAGCAGGCAACTCTTGATCTCAGGGTCACGCGTTCAAACCCCACTTTTAATTAAACTAGAGTTTACTTTAAAACAAATAGGGCACCTGGGTGGCTCAGTTGGTTAAGCGTCTGCCGTTGGCTCACTTCATGATCCCGGGGTCCTGGGATCGAGTCCCACATCGAGCTCCCTGCTCGGCAGGGGAGTCTGCTTCTCCCTCTCCCTCTGCGCCCCACCCCCTCCCGTTTGTGCTCTCTCTCTCTCTCAAATAAATCTTTAAAAAACAAAAACAAATCAGGGCACTTGGGTGGCTCAGTCACTTGAGTGTCTGACCTTGATTTCAGCTCGGGTCATGATCTCAGGGTCATGAGATTGATTGAGCCCCACACCAGGCTCTGCACTTGGAATTCTCTCTCTCCTTCTCCCACCGCCCCCCCAAACCCAAATAAACAAAATTCATCTCTAATTATTAAAGTGTTATATGTCACAAAAATAACCACATTTCCTTGATTGCACTGTAATGAACTCTAACCACATCTTTAACCACAGCCGGGTTTGAGTTTTTGGTCATTTGCGGTTCTACTCTGACACTCTTGCAAATGTCTCAGTTTTAAGAAGATTCATGGAGAGGACTTTGACAAATACGGGGCTCTGATAATTTCTGGAACTAATGGGAAGACTGCATTCAAATAGAATAAGATTTGATAACACATGACTGGATGATTTGAGGAAGATGAGCTGTCAAAGTCTCTCAAATGCCAAAGAAGGTTCTCGAAATAATGACAAATGCATGTTCCTTTTGTACACTGGAGGAGGTTTTGTTAGTAAGAGCAAAAGACAGAAAACAAAGGCTTCCGAAGATGGGTGTAAGCTTGGAGCGTTGATGGGGTTCTTATTTAAGACCTTTATGCCCTCCGAGAGATTGAGGCTGAAAACCTGTTTAAACTCTTTGTCAACCTGCTTTGCCCTGTCATTTTTGCTCATGAACCTTTTTTTTTTTTAAAGTTTTATTCATTTAAATAATCTCTACACCTAGCGTGGGGCTTGAACCCACAACCCCAAGATCAAGAGTCGCGTACTCTTCTGACTGAGCCCGCCAGGCACCCCTGCTCATGAACTTGTTAAAGCAGGTCCAGCAGTGGCACTCTTTGGGGGAAGCCAAAAATAGGCAGATGACAAAAACAGAATTCCGATTGGAGGAGACTCACATGTCTTTGTAGTCGGAGATGCAGGCTTGGGAAGAGTCTGACCCTACAGGCAGCGTGCAGCGTTGCTCCATGAGGCGTGTGTTTGTGGTGAGAACACACCTCTGGCTTGATGGTAACTCTTTCAAAAGCTAGTTCTTCTGGAGATTTTGCTTTGGAAGCTGGTGCCCTTCTACTTGGTGATCAGAGTATTTGTGGAATAGATGAATTTGAGAAGATGGCTAATGAACACGAAGTCTTGTTAGAAGTAATGCAGCAGCAAAGCATTGAGGCTGCTGTGGTTGTGCAGCCTCCCTGCGAGAACTTCCAGGATTGCTGCTCCAAGGCCAATTGGAGGACACGACAATGAAGACAAATGGCTCTGGGGTGCCTGGTGGGCTCAGTCGGTAGAGCATGCAACTCTTGATCTTGGGGTCATGAGTTCGAGCCCCACATTGAGTACAGCATTTGCTCAAAAATTAAACAGCTTCTGAGAATTTAAAAAGGGAGAGAGCCTTGTTGTCCAGATTTGACTTTGTCTTTAGCCTGGTACACTCCAAATGAGAAAGAAGCACAACCACTTTATTGTGATTGTGTGCACATGTGATTGCATTAAGAGCTGGAAAGCAGAGAACCATGGCAGCTCATATGAATCCTCAAGATTCAAACACTTCTGTACTTGAAGTGGTTTCTGATAAAACATCATGAGAAAGGTTAAAGGTGGTTCCTGGAGAAACCCAAGATCCAATCCTCACCCATGATTGAGAAAGCACACTGGTTATGCTCGGCGGTACTTCCATCCGAGGCCATCCATGGAAGCTGCTCACATTCCTCAAGATTTTTACCTGGAGCTCTGGAAACAGAGCCAATTGTTAAATGGCCCACCGGTCACTACCAGGCAGCTGGGATCTCTTATTTGTCTAACAGAGGCCCAAGCAAGGTCAGAAGGGAGAGAGGAAGCAACCAAAAAAGATGCTGAGGATTTCAATTTCATCAGCTTCTGCAGATTGCCAAAGAGCAATAAACATTTCAGGATGCTGATTTTGAAAATTTTCTTGGATCACTAAATGACCAAGGTTACTTCTTGCAAAAAGGCCCAAAGGTTTACCACCTTCAAACTGGTAATTTTGCTGAAGGACTACCTGGGACCTCCTGGGGTTATTAAAGAATATGGAAAAAACAACCCCCAAACTTCTGGAAGATGAGATCCCAAAAGTAGTAATAGGAAAGGTGTTGATTATATATTATTTTAGTGATTCTTGTTTGAAACATTGCTGGTTCTCTGATGTTTGTTCTTCCAGATTTAAGAACATTTTTTTCTCTTAAGCTATCTATGACTTTCAGAAATTTGATAAAATAGTCCTTTGTAAACACATATAAAACATTTATCTTTCGACCCTACTCCATCCCTCCAAGATTCAGAAACTCTCAGTGAGTATTCTTACGTTGGGGGCCAGGACACAGACAAGGACAGGGGCGGGGAGGGGAAATTGACATGTGTTCTGGGCAGGGTTTGAGGTTTTTGAACTTTTTCTACAAGGAACAGAGTGCATGCTGCTACATTTCCTAATCGTGAACTGAAGTGAGCTGGTCACCATGCGGCTACTCCTGGCTCTTGCTGTCCTCCTGGTTTTGGATTCTTCAGTTCAAGGTTGTCCTGTGCAGAGAGCCAGGTACCAGTGGGTTTGCTGCAGTCCTGACAGTAATTCTGCAAACCGCATGGATGAGAAGGGGCCAACATTCAACCTACTTTCTGGTGAATCCAACAGAATCCTTCCTCCAAGGACTGACCCTGCTTCAATGACAAGATCCCAGAACTTGAATGATGTCTTCCCTCTTTCTGAGGGCTATTTTGGATCTGGCTCTGGCTCTGGCTTTGGATCAGGATCTGGAAGTGGCTTCTTAACTGAAACTGAACAGGAATACCAAGCAGTAGATGAAAACAGTGTTTTTTATTACAACTTTAGGCCTCTCAAGAGAAATCTGCCATCAGACAATCAGGACTGGGGCCAAGATGGACCAGAAGAGGATTTTATTATATGAAAGAGAGGGTTTCCCATCTTCATGTCCGGCAATACATCCAGTATATTTTATGTACCATAGTTAAATGATTAATTTTAGAACAAAGTTTTATAGAAATTTTAAAACCTCTGAAAAAGAAGTTTAGGTTTTATCACCTTTCCCCCTCATGAATTTTTTTTTAAAGATTTTATTTATTTATTTGACAGATAGCACAAGTAGGGAGAGGGAGAAGCAGGCTCTCCGCTGAGCAGGGAGCTGGACGTGGGGCTCGATCCCAGGACCCCAGGATCATGACCTGAGCCGAAGGCAGATGCTTAACCGACTGAGCCACCCAGGTGCCCCCCCCCCCATGAATTCTTAAAGCTTCCTTTATCTATCCTATTGTCCTGGAAAATACCTGTATTTCCTTTGTATCATATTCAACCAACATCACTATGAAATTAACTAGACTGCCCATGTCTATAAAATTGCTTTAAAGAATAAATTATACTGGCTTTTTAAAAAAGATTTTATTTGTCAGAGAGGGAACACAAGCAGGGGGAGGGGGTGCAGCAGGCAGAGGGAGAAGCAGGCTCCCGGCCGAGCAAGGAGCCCGACATGGGACTCCATCCCAGGACCTTGGGATCATGACCTGAGCCCAACCAACTGAGCCACCCAGGCGCCCCTATACTGTTTTTGTTTTTTTTTAATTCAGTTCAAGAAGCAAGTTGACAGGGAATACTTCATATCTAAGTCTTCAGAACTGACTCTGATTGTGAATTACAGATATGCCTCTTTTCTTATGAAAAACCCGGATGAAACAGAGTGAATTTATGGAGTGGGTATTTGGCAAGACCAGTGTAAAGTGTATTGCTTAATGTTACCATCAGTTGTGTTTGCAGAGCTGATGGACATTGTTGAGAAGTGTGATTGCTGTTACAGTTAGAAACCGAAGACCCAAATTAAAGCAAAATTGTGCTCTCAGTACTTCCTACTGCTTTGCTTTCCCCCCCGATATCTGTGTATTTTCAAATCTTACTGTATTAAAGCAGAACTATAATAATAAGAAAAAGACACAATTGGAAACCTCATACGACCAAGCCACTGGAATGTCGTACTTGAGAGACAAAAGCACAGACTCAGATCCGACCAGACAGCTTTTAGGAGCTAAGGCTGACTTGGGGTGCCTGAGTGGCCTCAGTGGCTCTCCCTCTGTCTCCCGGCTTGTGCTCTCACACTCTCTCTGTCAACTAAATTAAAAAAAAAAAAGGAACTAAGGTTGGCTTTATGGTACCAATGAGCCCCTTGGAAAAACTGGCCTGGTAGCTTGCCTACAGTGTTCCCGGCAGCCTCACCAATGAGTAAGGAAGGTCATTTCCTGGCAGGTGAAGGAACCTCAGGATACTTTGGCACCTTGAGAAGAGAGGATTTCACATGCCTGTCACTCTGTGGGCCACTGAGAAAGATCAGTGGAGATCTTCAAATTGCAAACTGGGGACATCTATCCAGTTGTTACTGCCTGCCCCCGTTCCATCTGAAGATGCTCCAAGTCAGACCTCTAGAACTTAGAGGCACCGAACCTGGAGAAGCCTGGTGGGTAGATTTTATCATGGTGCCAACACCGGCTGGTCGTTTTTGATATTTGCTAGTTGCTGTAGATTCCTGTACAAGTTGGGTTGAAGCTTTTCTATGCATTCCAAGAAGGCCTTAGAAGTTGTCATAAAATAATTCCTACATTTGTATTGCCGCTAACAATTCAGAATGACAAGGGAGTGGCGTTTGTGCTGAAAGTCACTAGGTGTCCAGTGCCTTGGGCATTCACTGGAAATTACACACTTCCTGGAAAAATGAACCATCTACTTAAAAGAACTCTGGCAAAAAATTTGCCATGAAACCAACTTGGGAAAAAGCCTTGCTGGTTGCCCTGCTTTGGGTAAGAGTGGCCTCTAGAAGTAGGCATGGTTTCAGCCCCTCCGATATATATATATAGATATATATATATATATCTATATATAAAATATTCTCTCTATTCTGTACTCTTTTCATGGCTTAGGCATTCCAATGGGGGCTCACGTTAGGGAACTGGATACTCTCAGTCTTTGGGAAATACTCTAAGTTTGCTTCTGGCAGGTTGATGAACACCACAGATGTGTCCTTAACACCTGTCTAAATGCTGGAGACGTGGTGTCCCAAAGACCATAAGAGCTGGCACCTGGAGGACCAACTCTGACCTCATGGAACAGGACCTTTTACGAGGTGCTGTTGACCAGCCATTCTCCAGTGAAACGGAAGAGAATTAAGTGGTGGATTCAGCACCACATTAAGCTGGTTCCCCAAGAATACTCAGGTCCTCAGCACCCTGTCCAGGAGAACATCAAAAGGAATCCTGCTTGGACTGTCGAGCCACTGAAGGACCTGAAACTACTATTTTGGAGAGCTGGTTCCAAGAAATCAGAGAATCATTCTAAATACATAAAGTTTCCATTTGTCAACCCCGATCTAACCCCATTTCAGCAGGAAGGAACTAGAGTGGTTCGTTGTCCCAGTTCCCTCATGAGTGAGGAATGATTAAAAGGCAGTGGGGATTGAAACCGATGACCAACAGGACTAAGAAGTGCACCTGCAACTTTTTACCCAGGCCTTTTCTGTTGGCCTTAAATACCCCTCACTCTTCTGCTCCAGGAAGGTGGATTTGAGCCTTGCCTCCTGTCTCCTCGTTGGGCTACCTCTCGAATAAACTCTTTTCTTGCTGCACACTCTATGTCTCTGTGATTAGCTTTGCTGTGTATTGGGCAAATGAACTTGAGTTCAGTTACACTAGGGACATGATTGTCCTGTAGCTTGATGATAGGTGGCCTGCAGAGCCTTCTTTTAAAGCATCAGCTTCATTGAGGTATTATTTATGTCATTAAAATTCACCCATGAAGGAGGGAAGAATAAGGTCAGCCAAAGTCTTCTGACTGGTTACAATAAAATAGGACCATACCTATATTTACTTTTTAGATAACAGCATGTCCACTTATATCCATTTATATATATATATTCACATATACATATATGTATATATACACACATATACATATGTACATACACATACACTTCCCAGCCCTTCTCCTTTTGCACCTGGATGGGGGCCGTCAGACTAAGCTTTGGGCAATATGGCTGGTCCATAAGACCTCTGGCATAATCCTCCCAACTGCCTACCCCCTACCTGCTGGATAGATGCCAAGGCCCAGCACAGCCTTGGAAATCACATGTCGGAGATGGCAGAGCCTGGTCAGCCCCAGTCTCTGCATGATCGTGTTGAGCACTGACTTCCCCCGCCACCATTCCCATCGCTAACTGAACTTCATATGAGTGAGAAGTAATCTTAACATTGTGTTAAGCTCTGAGATCTCAGGGTTTATCTGTTAGAGTAGCTAGAATTTCCTTAACACATACAAAAGGTGAAACATCTTGAACAGTATTACGTAAAAATATGTAATAAATGTCATCTTTACCACCATCTTCATCATAACCATCTTAATTCACCTACTCTGTGCTCAGACAGACAAATATTTATTTATTTGAAGGGGGAGGGGCAGAGGGAGAGAGGACCCTCGAGCAGACTCCCTGCTGAGCAGGGCGTCCATCGCAGGGCTCGATCCCAGCCAGGGCCCTGACATCATGACCTGAGCTGAAACGAAGAGCTGGTCGCCTAACTGAGCCACCCAGGTACCCCTCCATTTATATATTTTTAATAGTTTTCTTTCCCTTTTTCCTCATTATCATACGTAGGCTTTGGTTAAATTTACCATTTTGTATGGGAGTCAGAAAACTTTCTGTAAGGAGACACACAAAAGTATAAATATTCTGCCCCCACCCCACACACCAAAATGAGCCACACAGTAAATATTTTAGAATTTGAGAGCTGCTCAGTGTTTCACAACCGAACACCGCTGGGCACTGAGGGTGCGCAGTGCAGCTTATATTTGTATAACTTCCATGTATCATGAAATGTTTTTTCAACCATTTGAAAATGTAGAGTTTATTCTTAGCTCATGGGCCATATGAACATAAGGGAGTAGGCTGGAGTTAGGCACAGGTTTTCGCTGACCTTACTTTAGTCCATAGGCTGTGGAATACGAAGGGCCAAGTAAAAGGCCACGTGTGCGTGTGTTCTGGCTGTGGACCTGGTCCTGACGCAGTACTGTTCACTGACGCCTGTGCTCCGTAGGAGGGTTTGCTGTGTTGTGCGGCCGATGGGCTTTGACAAACTCATGCTGTCATATATGCACCAGTGCGGTCTCCTGCATGATAGTTTCACTGCCCTAAAAATACCCCTATGCCCCACGGAGTCCCTCCCTCCCTTTTCCCGAACCCCTGGCAACCACTGATCTTTTCACTGTCTCCACAGTTTTGCCTTTTCCGGAACGTCCTAGAGTTGGGATCTCACCGCCTGTGGACTTTCAATCAGCTTCTTTGACTTAGTGATAACATTTGAGGCTGCTCCCTGTCTTGTAATGGCTTGATAGCTCACTTCTTATCACTGAGTAACGTTCCATTGTATGGTTGCACCACAATTTATCTGTTCTTTCACCTGTGGAAGGATATCTTGATTGCTTCCAGGTTTTTTTGAAGTAGGCTCCACACCCAACATGAGGCTTGAACTCACAGCCCTGAGATCAAGTGTTGCGTGCTCTGCCAACTGAGCTAGCCAGGCGCCCCTGATTGCTTCTAGTTTTGACAGTTATGAACAGAGCTGCTATAAACATTCATGTGCAGGTTTTTCTGGGGACATACATTTTCAACTCATTTGGGTAAATACCAAGCAACATGACTGCTGGCTGGTAAGGGTACGTTTAGCTTTGTGAGAAACTGCCCGAGTGGCTGTACCATTTTGCATTCCTTCCAGCAATGAGTTCCTGTTGTTCCACACCGGCATTTGGTGTTGTCGGCATTTGGTGTTGTCAGCGTTTTGGATCATGGCCATTCTAATAGGCGTGTAGTGGTATCTCATTACTGTTTTACTTTGCATTTCCCTGGTGACAGAAGAGGTGGAGCATCCTTTCATTTGCTTCTTTGCCATCTGTAGGTCTTCTTTGGTGAGGTGTCTGTTCAGATCTTTTGCTAATTTTTTAATTGGGTGTTTGCTTTCTTACTCTTTTAAGAGTTGTGTGTTTTGGATACAAGTCCTGGGTTGGATCTGTGTGTATTTTGCAAATATTTAATTCCAGTTTGTCACTTGTCTTTTCACTCTTTCAGCAGTGCCTTTCACAGAGCAGAAGTTTTTGATTTTAATAAAGTCTAGCTTGCCAATTTTTTTCATGGATTGTGCTATTAGTGTCCTATCTAAAAAGTCATTGCCAAGGGGCACCTGGCTGGCTCATTCAGAAGAGCATGCACCTCTTGATCTTGGGGTGGTGAGTTTGAGCCCCATGTTGGGTATAGAGATTACTTAAATAAGAATAAAACAAAAGTCATTGCCAAATGCAAGGTTACCTAGATTTTCTCCTAGCTTGTAGCAGCTTTGTGTTTTATGTTTAGGTCTGTAATCTATTTTGAGCTAGTTTTTTTTGTGTGTGAAAGGTGTAAAGATCTATGTCTAGATTCATTTTTGTCCATGTAGATGCCCGTTTGTTCCAGCACCATCTGTTGAAAAGGCTGTCCTTTCTGTATTGAATTGCCTTTGCTCCTTTGCCAAATATCAGTTGACTCTATTTGTGTGGGTTTATTTCTAGACTCTCTATTCTGTTCCATTGATCAATTTTATGTTTTTTGTTTGTTTTTGTTTTGTGTTTTTTAGCCAGTACAACTCTGTAGTGATTACGGAAGCTTATAGTCAGACTTGAAGTTAGGTTCAGTCCTCTGACTTTGTTCTTCTCCCTCAATACTGCATTGGCCTTTCTTGCTTACCCCCCACCTCTGCCTTCCATATAAATTTTAAAATCAGTTTGTTGATATCCACAAAATAACTTGCTGGGATTTTGACTGGATTTGCACTGAATCTGTGGCTCACTTGAAAAGAGCTGACATTTTTACAATATTGAGTCTTTCTATCCATGAACATGGAGTATCTCTCCATTTATTTAGATCTTTGATTTCTTCCGCCAGAGATCTTGTACATATTCTGTTAGATTTATACAAATATTCCATTTTGGGGGGTGTGCTAATGTAAATGGTATTATTTTTTATTTCAAATTGTTCGTTGCAATTTACTTTTTTTTCTAAAGATGTATTTATTTATTTGAGATGGGGCGGGGAGGGGCAGAGGGAGAGGGAGAGAGAGTCCTAAGCAGACTCTGCTGAGGGTGGAGCCCATCATAGGGCTGGATCTCACAACCCTGAGATCAGGGCCTGAGTGAAACCAAGAGTTGGTTGCTTTATTTTTATTTTTTTTAAAGATTTTATTTATTTATTTGACAGAGAGATAGTGAGAGCAGGAACACAAGCAGGGGAAGTGGGAGAGGGAGAAGCAGGCTTCCCGCCGAGCAGGGAGCCCGATGCGGGGCTCGATCCCAGGACCCTGGGATCATGACCTGAACCGAAGGCAGATGCTTAACGACTGAGCCACCCAGGTGCCCCTGTTTATTTGATTTTTTTAAAAAAAGATTTTATTTGAGAGAGAGTGCATGAGCAGGATGAGGGACAGAGGAAGAGGGAGAAGCAGATTCCCTGGTGATCAGGGATCCTGATGTGGGGCTCAATCCCAGGACCCTGAGATCATGACCTGAGCCAAAGGCAGACACTTAACTGACTGAGCCACTTGGGCACCCCTGCAAATGACTTTTGTATATTAATCTTGTATCCTGAAAACAACTTGCTTTAGTAGCAGGAGTTTTTCTCTCAGTTCTTTAGGATTTTCTACAAAGATGATATCTTTTGTGGGAAGAAAAAGTTTTATTTCTTCCTTCTCATCTGTATCTTTTATTTCCTTTTCTTGTCTTAGTGCATTCCTTAGGACTTTCAGTATGATGTTAACTAGGAGTGGTGAGAGGAGGTATCCTTGCCTTGTTGCTGATCCTAGGGGGAAAGCATCTAGCTTCTCACCATTAAGCATGATGTCAACTGGAGGTCTTTTGTAGATTTATCAAGTTGAGGAGGTCCTCTTCTATTCCTAGTTTGCTGTGAGTTTTTTGTCATAAATATTAGATTTTCTTAAGTGCTTTTTCTGCACCTATTGGTATGCTCATGTCATTTTTCTTCTGTAGCCTGTCATGTGATGAATTAATTGAATTTTGAATTAGTCTTACATACATGGAATAGCTGGTTGTGGTATATAATTCTTCTAATACAACATTGGATTCTATTTGCTACTATTTTGTTGAGGATTTTTGTATCTATGTTCATGAATCTTGGTCTGTAGTTTTCCTTTCTTGTAATGTTTTTGGTTTTGGTATTGGGATAATGCTGGCCTCATAAAATGAGTTCGGAAGCATTTCCTCAGCATCTATCTTCTAGAAGAGATTAAGAATTGGTATGATTTCTTTCTTAAATGTTTGATAGAATCCCCCAGTGAACCATCTGGGCCTGGTGCTCTCTGCTTTGGAAGGTTATTAATTATTGATTTAATTTCTTAAATAGATATAGGTCTATTCAAATTCTTTCTATGTCAGTTTTGGTAGATTGTGTTTTTCTAGATTATCAGATTTGTGGGGAGAGAGTTCATAATATTCTTTTATTATCCTTTTAATATCCACAGGATTAGTAGTGATGGCCTCTTTCATTTCTGATATTAATAATGTCTTTTTTAATTGGTTAGCCTAGCTAGAAGTTTGTTAATTAAAAAAAATCATTCTGGGGTGCCTGGGTGGCTCAGTCAGTTAAGCGTCTGCCTTCGGCTCAGGTCATGATCCTAGGGTCCTGGGATCGAGCCCCGCATTGGGCTCCCCACTCAGTAGGGAGCCTGCTTCTCTCTCTCCCACTCCCCCTGCTTGTGCTTGCACTTTCTCTGTCCAATAAATAAAATCTTTAAAAAAAGATAATCATTCTTTGATTTCATTGATTTTTTTTTTCCCTCTACTGATTTCCCATTTTCAATTTCATTGATTTCTGCTCTAATTTTCATTATTTCTTGTCTTCTGCTTACTTTGGATTACTTTGCTCTTCTTCTAGTTTCCTAAGGCAGAAGCTTAGATTACTGATTTTAGATTTTTTCTTTTCCAGTAGGTTCACGCCCAATGTGGGGCTTGAACCTATAACCCTGAGATCAAGAGTTGTACACTGCACCAACTGAACCAGCTAGGCACCCCTTTCTTTTCTAATAGGTGCATTTAATGCTATAAATGTTCCTATAAGGACTGATTTTGTTGCATCTCACAAATTTTAATTACTTAAAAATATTTCTCTTGAGACTTCTTTGACTCATGTTAGTTAGAAGCGTGTTGTTTAATCTTCAAGTATTTGGTGGGATTTTCCAGCTATCTTCTGTTGTTGATTTCTAGTTTAGTTTCATTGTGGTCTGAGAGCATACTTAACATGATTTCCTTCTTTTAAATTTGTTTATGGCCCTGAGTGTGATCTATTTTGGTGAATGTTCCATGTAGGCTTGAGAAGAATGTGTATTCTATTGTTAGATGAAATATTTTATAAATGTCCATTAGATTTAGTTCATTGATGACACTGTTCAGTTCAGCTGTGTCCCTACTGATTTGCTGCCCGCTGGATCTGTCACCTACTGAGAGGGATGTTGAAGTCTTCAACTGTGATAGTGGATTTGTCTTTTTCTCCTTGCAGTTCTAGGAGTTTTTACCCCTTGTATTTTGATACTTTTACATCTTCTCAGAGAAGTGACCTCTTTATCATTATGTAATGTCCCTCTTTACCTGATAATTTTCCTTGCTCTGAAGTCTGCTTTGTCTGAAATATAGCTACTCAAGCTTTCTTTTGATTTGTGTTATTGTGATGTATCTTTCTCTATTCTTTTACTTTTTTTTTTAAGATTTATTTATTTGAGAGAGAGCAAGCACGTGAGCAGGGGGAGGGGCAAAGGGAGAGAAAGAGAAGCCAACTCCCCACCAAGCACAGAGCCCAATGAGGGTTTTGATCTCAGGACCCCAAGACCATGACCTGAGCTGAAATCAAGAATCAGCTGTTTAACTGACTGAGCCACCCAGGTGCGATTATCCTTTTACTTTTAATGTTTCTCTATATTTAAAATGGGTTTCTTGTGTACAACATATAGTTGGGTCTTGTTTTTTAATACACTCGAACAGTCCATGTTTTTTAATCATTGATATTTGAAGTGATTATTTTTTCATTATGGGGAGGTTGATTTTTTAAAAATCATTTTAGTTTTCATCATAAGTAAGTGTACCCTTTTAATCCCTTCCAGTATTTTCCCCATTCTAACCCCTCCCCCCACACCTCTGGTAAACAATCAGTTCTCTATAGTTAAGACTCTGTTTCTTCATTTGTGTTTTTTCCTTTGTTTCTTAAATTCCACCTATGAGTGAGATCATATAATTCTCTGATTTATTTTGCTTAGCATTATACTCTCTAGCTCTATCCATGTTGTTGCAAATGGCAAGATTTCATCCTTTTGTGGCTGAATAATATTCCTGTGTGTGCGTGTGTGTGTACACACACCACATCTTTATCCACTCATCTATAGATGGATATTTGGGCTGCTGCCATAATTTGGCTATTGTAAATAATGCTGCAATAAACATAGGGGTGCATGTATCCCTTTGAATTAGTGGTTTTGTATTTTTTAGATAAATATCCAGTAGTGCAATTACTGGATCATAGGGTAGGTCTATTTTTATTTTTTTGAGGAACCTCCATACTGTTTTCCAGAGAGGCCGCACCAGTTTGCATCCCCACCAACAGTGCACAAGGGTTCCTTTTTCTCCATATCCTTACCAACACTTGTTGTTTCTTGTGTTTTTGATTTTAGCTCTTCTGACAGGTGCAAGATGATATCTCATGTAGTTTTGATTTGCATTTCCCTGATGATGAGTGATGTTGAGCATCTTTTCATGTCTTCTGCCCATTTTTAAATTGGATTATTTGGGGTTTAGGGGGTATTGGGTTGGAGCAGTTCTTACATATTTTGGATACTAACCCTTTATCAGATGTCATTTGCAAATACCTTCTTGCATTCAGTAGGTTGCCTTTTGTTGATCATTTCCTTCGCTGTACAGAAACTTTTTATTTTCTATGTAGTCCCAGTAGTTTATTTTGCTTGCCTCAGGAGACATATCTAGAAAATATGGCTGATGTCAGAGAAATTACTCCCTGTGCTTTTAGGATTTTTATGGTTTCAGATCTTACATTTAGGTCTTTAATCCATTTTGAGTGTATTTTTGTGTACAGTGAAATACAGTGGTTGTTTCACTCTTTTACATGTGGCTGTCCAGTTCTCCCAACACCATTTGTTGAAAAGACTGTCTTTTTCCCATTGTGTAATTTTTTTGTTGAAGATTAATTGACCATACAATTGTGGGTTTCTTTCTGGGCTTTCTGTTCATTTTCAGGGATCAATGTCTTTCTTTTTAGGCCAGCACCATACTGTTTTACTTACTACGGCTTTGTAATATAACTTGAAATCTGGAATTGTGATACCTCCAGTTTTGTTTTTCATTTTCAAGATTGCTTCGGCTATCTGAGGTCTTTTGTGGTTCCATACATATTTTAAGATGGTTTGGTCTAGTTCTGTGAAAAATGCTGTTGGTTATTCTGAAAGGAATTGCATTAAATCTATAGATTGCCTCGGGTATAATAGGCACCTTAACATTATTTGTTCTTCCGACCCATGTGCATGGAAGGTTTTTCCATTTCTTTGCCATTATCTTCAGTTTCTTTCATCAGTGTTTTATAGTTTTCAGAGTACAAGTCTTTCGCCTCTTTGGTTTATTCCTAGATATTTTGTTTTTGGTGCAACTGTAAATGGGATTGTTTTCTTAATTTCACTTTCTGTTGCTTATTAGTGTGTAAGAATGTGACAGATTTCTGTACATCTATTTTTTATCCTGTGACTTTACTAAATTCATTTATCAGTTCTTAAAGTTTTTTGGTGGAGTCTTAGGGTCTTCTGTATATAGTATCATGTCATTTATAAGTAGTGAGAGTTCTACTATTTCCTTACCAATTTGGATGCCTTTTATCTATGTTGTCTAATTGCTGTGGCTAGGACTTCCAATACTATGTTGAATAAAAGTAATGAGAGTGGACATTCTTGTCTTGTTCCCAACCTTGGGGAAAAAGCCCTGCTTTTCTACATTTGAGTATGTTGTTGGCCAAGGGGTATATTTTGTTTTGGTTGTGGGTTTTTCATATAAGGCCTTTATTATGTTGAGGTGTTTCCTCTAGACCTACTTTGTGGAGGGTTTTTTTTTTTTTTTTAATCATGAATGGATGTTATACTTTGTCAGATGTTTTTTCTGCATCTATTGAAGTCATCATATGGTTTTTATCCTTTCTCTTACTGACAATCACAAATGGTTTGCAAATATTGAACCAGTTGCATCCTGGGCATAAATCCCACTCAATGGTGGTATATTTTTTCTTAATGTACTGTTGAATTCTGTTTGCTAATATTTTGTTGAGGACTTTTGCATCAATATTCATGAGATATTGGCTTGTAGTTCCCTTTTTTGGTGTTTATCTGGTTTCTTGAAAAAATGAATTTGGAAGTTTTCTTTCCTCTTGCAGTTTTTGGAATATCCAGGTTGAGAAACATAGGTATCAACTCTTCTTTAAATGTTTGGTAGGATCCAGGGCGCCTGGGTTGCTCAAGTCAGTTAAGTGTCTGCCTTCAGCTCAGGTCATGATCCCAGGGTCCTGGGATCGAGCCCCACATTGGGCTCCCTGCTCAGTGGGGAGCCTGCTTCTCCTTCTGCCACCCGCCCCCCCCCCCCGGCGTGTGCTCTCACTCCCATTCTCAAATAAAATCTTAAGAAAAAAAAAGTTTGGTAGAATTCGCCTGTGATGAATTATTGAGTTTATCTACCGCATTTGTTACTTTCTATTCCTCACCCTTTTCGTTCTCATTTTTGTCTTCCACTCTTTTCTTGGGTGGGGATGGGCAACAGAAGGAGATAAAGCATGGAAAAGGGAATGTGTGGATTTTGAGCATCCAAAGAGGTGACAGAGGAGTTCGTATTTCTTTGGCTGCCTCCTACTTTGGGGAAATTCCCTATTGAGTGCATTTTTTTGTGGACATCAATGCACGTTTCCCACTGTAGAAGCTAAAATGTGCCACCGTCCTTCTCTTCACTCCTTGGCATGTAGAATGTGGGATGATGACCTGGGCTTGGACAAATGGGCACCCCCAGGCAAGACTTTGAGTCTTGATCAAATGATGGAGCAATTACAATGTGTTCACAGCAGGGGGTCAGTAGCATTGTCCTGCAGCAACTTAAACTGTTCTAGGAAAACAGATTGTCTTGTAGAAACCCTGTGTGACTTGAACATGAGTTCAAATCCTAGCTGTTGTGACTTCAAATATCTTCCTGTAATTATATCAAGTGATTAATTTTTGAACTTCTCTTTCTACTGCCTTGTAAAATTTTATCTAGTTTTGTCACTAGCTGCGTTACATTAGGAAAATCACTTCACCTCTCTCAGCTTTTGTCTTTGCCTTTTAAAAAGGGACCAGGTACTGATGTACATAAAAGCACTTAGCTCATAGTAGACAGAGGTAAGCAAATGAATCAAGGCTTCCTCTTCAGCTTCCCAAGGTCTTTCTTCCCTTGGGCCATGGGGGGGGCAGGGAGGTGCAGGCAGTACCCAACTTTACCTTCAAACGTTATTGCTGTCTTCTGGTCCAGAGTTATCTGGAAGAAACAGTACAGCCTAGAACAAGCACTGCATTTCACTTTTCTAAGGGCTGCCAAGAGAGTGCCTTGCAGTGATTTGCCAGTGACCGCTGACTGGCCTGGTATCTGGCCCAGTGGGCACTCGGTACTGATCCCATCATGACAAGCCCTCCGACCCCAGTGTCCATAAGCAACAGATATTGTTCCATGAGAAGAGGGGCCTTCTCCATCTTTTCATACACTATTCCCAGTGCCCGGCATACACTCAAACAGGAACCTAACATTACTGGGGCTGGGTGGACAGCGTGCTGCAGTCTCTTCACCTGCAACTGAACCTAACAATACTGATCCCAGGGTGGCGTGAGAACAGGATGGAGAATGGATGTGACAGTACTGGTCTCTGGTGTGTGCTTGGAACTCCAACAGATGCGTTTCCATCTTTCTCTTGATCTTTAACTTTTTGTTCAGAATCTAACATAAATGAATTTAAAACTGCTGGGGAAAAACGACTGCCAATCCCTTCTATGTACAAATGGAATTTCTGTCCTTTATACTCTTTGCATGTGCTAATAAATTCATTTGGTTAGAGCTTACGTGCCTTTAACATTTCAGTGAGAACTTCCCAATGTTTATGTAGTTAAATGACAAAAGTTAAATTATACAAACATGACGGAACTATGTTTAGAATATGGATGAGCAGGAAAAAGCTTGGAAGGGAATTTGGAAAGAGCTGCTGTTAGACAGTAAAATGAAGTTGAATTTTTAAAAAATTTTAAACTTGTGAAAGGAAAAAAAAATATGCCCAAAGAAATGTCCCCATCCTTGTAAAATTAGGGAATATTGGATTCTCATCACCTACTGGAGACCAACAGGAGATCTGAGGCAGTGGGAATTCTACTGGTTGGAGCCATCACCTTGTCACGATGGGGGGGGAAGGCTCCAGGGAGTCTGAGTGAGGCTCCAGTCCCTGAAATTCCACGTTTCCAAAACCGAACTCACCTTTGTCTTCACCGTTCCTCAGGTTTCAGGAACACCCTGGATCCCTCTGACAGCTCCTCTCCCCAGGCCACCTACTGAACCCACTTCTGTTCCCTCCTGTCACTGCCTTTTGCTCAGGCCCCACACCCCCTGCAATTCCAGGTGCCCCTTAACACAGGGATTAGGGGCGCTGTCCCCCTTCCAGTCAAAAATCTGCATGTAACTTGACCCTCTCCAAACTTAACCAATAGCCTACTGTTGACTGGAAGTCACTGAGCACGTACTATGTATGCTCTCTAGACACACTGTATACTGGGGTTCTTACGATACAGCAGCCTAGGGAAAACAACTTGCAGTACCGTATCAGAACACAGGAATCCACGGACCTGCACAGTTCAAGCCCGTATTGTTCAAGGGTCAAGTGTACAGCGTTGCCCAGACTGCTGCCTTTGGTGCATCCGGTCTGTCAGATCGACCTGGTGGCGCCTAGCTCTACAACCCTTACCCTCCTGTTTAAATATTTCCCATGTTCCCAGTGCTTACAGGACCAACGCCAGATTCCTCCTCCTGGCATTCAAAGCACTGTGACCCAATCCATCTGCCAAATTTGCTTCTCATTCCCTGTTATCACACTCCACGCTCCCTGGGCATCTTGCCCCACACTTTCCCAACTCCATGGCTCTGTACACGGATTTTTTTTTTTTTTTTTAAAGGAATGCCTTCCACCTTCACATCTCTGGAGGTTCAGCCTAAGTGCTGTCTCTTCAGGAGGTCCCTGAACCCAGAGGAAGTTACAACTCCCTCCTCTGAATGCCCACTTTTTACCCTAGTGATGTTTATCATTTGCAACCAGACCACGAACCCCGGGGGAGGGGGGCAAGAAATACTCATTTTGTCTTCCCATACGAGGTATGGTCTATAGGTGAGAGAACATTATTTTAAGCCAAGGAGCAGCCCCCAGCCCATTCCTAGGCAGCAGTCCATGAAGTGACTTTCTTTCCTCCCAAGCTTGCCACAGCATGTAACGAAAGCCCTCCAGCTTCCCCCCTGCTCTTGTATGCCTCTCAACCCTCCCTCAGGGGTGGACACCAGATTGGAACCACCGTACCTCTCTGGTCCTTTCTTTAGAGCCAGGCCAGGAGTGAACAGAGGGAATCCAACATCGTTTTTCTTCCTGGCTTTTGGTTAGTCCAAATCCTAAGGTGATGAGGTTTGCTACTTCAGCTTCATGGCAAGAAATGCAACAGCCCAGAGGAAAAAGTTCTCTGTTCGAGAAGAACTCATCTGGTGATGCTCTGAGTTCCCGAACTGATCCATTTCTCTCTCCTCAGCTTGGCCGGTAAGCTTCTTGAGAGGAAGGACTGTAAATTCCTAAGAAATCTGCCTTTATTCTGTTGGGTGAGAAAAATCCTTTAGGAATAAAGGCTGGCACCCTACCCACTCACGGGTGATATCCAGAAACGTGACACTCTGAGCTTTTTATGCTAACAAAAGGAATACCGAGATAGGTCAGGAGATGCAACTTGGATTCAAACACTGTGAAATTTTGTCAAGCAAAAATAGTCTTTATTCAAATTTAATGGAAACAGGGGTCACTATACTTTGCAAGACGGGGAAAAATAAAATTAAAAAAAATTCTTTTCTTTTCTTTTTTAATATAAAACAATATAATCACAATACCAGAATATGGAACTCTACAGTTTATTTCCTATGGGTTACTGCAGGTATCAATTTTCCTCGACTGTGCTATTCACAACTTTGTTAAGTCCAAAAGTATGAAACCAAAGTGGTAGGAAACTTAAGACTTCGCACTTTCACTAAATGGCAAACATCAAAGGGCATCAATTCGAGGGCAAAAATGGCTGAACTCACCGTACCTACCTATGTCAGCATTCCAGCCTGAAAGCCGTCCAGGTACTGAGCTCCCTGTAGGAAAGGCCAGGCTGAGGGCCGCGGCGGTTTGGATATTCTACTGTGGGCCATGAGTAAAGGGGGTTTTCAAAGAGAAGATTGTTTTCAGTCGAGCAGGAAGGCCTGGAGCCAGGAGGCTTTACGGAGAGGAAGCACTTAGATTGAACAACTGTAGACACACCATTAGGGGAGTTAAAAATGTACAGCAGTGACATATGTTCTACTTGGATCACTTGTGCTACGGCTACCAAACATGTACAAAAGACTTCTCGGGGAGTTCCAGCTGTGCTCGTAGCCAGTTAGGACCGCGAGTGGGACCTGGATCTAGACCGAGACGGCGATCTGGACGCAGACCTGGATCTGGACTTGGACCGAGAGCGGGTTTTTGAAGCGGACTTTGATCTGGAGCGCGACTCTGACGGAGGGTTGGGTTTGGACTTGGAATTGGACCTCGACCTGGACCGGGTCTCCTGATTGGTGCCGGCATCTGCACTCTCCCCTCGGCCCTCCCTCTGGCCGGCCTCGGCCTTGGCGTGCTCCCGCTCCTTGGACGCCGAGCGGGACCGCGACCTGGACTGCGAGCGCTCGGCGTCCTCCTTCTTCTTCTTCTTGCTGCTGCTGGACTTGCTGTCGCGCTTGCCGCCGCGCTTTCTGCTCCTCTCGCTCTTGCTGCGGCTGCGGCTGCGGCTGCGGCTGCGGCTGCCCTCCCGGCTCCTCTTCCTTCCCTTCCGCTTGTCCTGGCTGCGGCTGCGGCTGCGGCTGCGGCTGCGGTGCGGCCCCTCCTCCTGACTGCGGCTCTTCTCCTTGCTCCGGCTTCTGCTCCCGCTTGCCCGCTTCTCCTCCGCTCGCCTCTCCTGACTCCGGCTTCGGCTTCTGCTCTGGCTTTTGTGCCGACTGGGGCTCCGGCTCTTGGGCTTCCCGGCACTGTCGCTGTTCTGGATCTTGTCTCCGGCCTGGTCGTCACTCTTGCTGCGGCGCTTGTCGGCGCTGCGGCTGCGGCTGCGGCTCTTGTCACCCTTGCTGGGGCTCCGGCTCTTCTCCTTCCGGCCGCGGCCGCGGCTCTGGCTGCGGCTGCGGCTCTGGCTGCGGGAACGGGAGCCCGACCTGAGGAGACACAGGCGTCGGGGTCGCACGGGGTTGCACGCGGCCTCACGCTGCCCGCCAGGACAGCCTGGGAAGTGAGGGAAGGGGGAAGGGGGGGGACCACCACCGGTGCAGGACCGCCCTCCGCACCCCGACTGCGGCCCCGGCTGGAGGGCCTGGGGCGAGGGAAGACGGGTGACACGAGCTCGGCCAGAGCCCCGGGGCCGCCCTGCTCACACCCGGGAAGGCCCACCTGGACCGCGATCTGCTCTTCGAGTGGCTGCTCTTGCTGCTGCCGCTCCGGCTCCTGCTCTTACGAGAATGTCTGCTTCGAGAACGAGACCTGGGGGGAGAGAGCATTCTCTAACACCTGCGGACAAAAGGCTGGCTGAACAGTAAGGCATTTTTTATCGGAAAATAGGTCTGGCACTGGCTGGGTCCGGGCTCAAAGGTCAAAGAGAACCCTCCGCACCGTTCCAGGTCCAAGGATCCAGTACCTGCAAACATCCCACCTGCAAGGCTTCCCTGAAACTCAGCACCTCCGATCCTGAACCGCTTTCCCCGTACCCACTCTTCTTGCTGGGCTCCTTCCTTCTTTCTGCCGGTGCCACTGTTACTTACCCAGTTCCTCACACCAGAAACCGTAGCCACCCCGGACTCTCTCCTCTCCCCCTCGTCCTCTTCTGTACTAATGATTCTGCCTCTGCCTCTGCCCAAGCCACCACCATCTGTCTTGGTCCCTCAACAGCCTCCTTACTAGCCTTCCTCTGAACACTTCTGCCCTTTACCTACCGATTCACTCACTGTGACCAGAGAGCCGTTTAAAAAAAAAAAACACACACACACCCAAGCTCTTAAAAAAAAAAAAAAATCTTTAAAAGGCCAAGACTGTGAACTCTGCTTAGTTCCTACCACAGTAACCAGGACTCCTGGGGAAATGACTGATTCCAAGAGCAGGGCAGGGAATGCATAAGATGGGCCTAGAAAATCTCATCAGGGCAGAAAGAGGGAAACGTGCGAAGACTGCTGAGCACCACCATCTACGAAAGGACTTTTGCCAAATACATTTAACCTGTATCTCCATCACACCTCTCTAGACCTAACTTCCAGTTTAGGGGAAGCAGGGGATAAAGTACAAGTTCACTGATGCCAAGAGGAAACAGAAAATTCAGAATGTGGGGTACTACTAAAAAAAAAAAAGAAAAGTCAATGTCGCTGGGAGGGAGGAAGAGGGGACTGCTTCAGACCAAAGAGACCTAACACAACCTCTTATAATGCAAAACTAGACTGGATTCTGGTCAGGAAAAAAATGAAGACCTCTGTGGAACCACTGGAGAAATCTGAAAATGGCCCGGACAGAAGATGACTTTATGGAATCGCTGCTGCGGTTCTTAGGTAAGAAAATGTAAATGTGGTCATCCTCATTCATGCAGACACATGCTGAAGTATTTAGGGGTGAAGCATCAGGTCTTCAACTTCCCTTAAAATGCTACAGTAAAGTTTGTATAGGGTACATGCACAAATATACACACATACAAAGAAAAGAGAGAAGATGGCAAAATCCTAACAACTGAAGCCAGAAGGAGGGTACACGGGTGTTCATGAACTGTTCTTTCAAATCTGATGTTTGAAAATGATCGCAATAAAAAGCTTGAGAAAATACACTGTGAAGCATATTCATCTGAAAACCAAACAAAACCAAGATACTGAAGACACAGGAGCCAACTTTAAGGGCTCCCAATGACCAAAGACAACAACCTGAGCATAAAAAATTGGCTGCAGTGGATGAAACATTAAATACACATCAACGTCTGAGAACTCATTCAAAATGATATTACTATTAAACCACCACCCTCATCCTTACCTCTAAGGCACATTTAAAATTCTAAAAGTTGGGGGCACCTGGGTGGCTCAACTGGTTGAGCAACTGCCTTCGGCTCAGGTCATGATCCTGGAGTCCCGGGATCGAGTCCTGCATTGGGCTCCCTGCTCAGCAGGGAGTCTGCTTCTCCCACTGACCCTCTTCCCTCTCGTGCGTGCTATCTCTCATTCTCTCTCAAATAAATAAATAAAATCTTTAAAAAAAAATTCTAAAAGTTGGTAAATAAAGGTGTCAAACTTTTATTTTGCATTTCCTAAATAAATTGTATTTGAGAGCAACAAAAGAGTGGAAATCATCACTGATAGAATTACAGCCTTTAAATGCAAAAAGAAATGAGGAAGTTAGAAAGTCATCACCTGGCAACAGTGACTGAATGGCTCCAGGGAGGGAGGATCAACAGACGCTAAGACTGTCAGGCAGACTACTGCAGAGCTCCGTGAGGACGGCTCAGGCTCACAGCCCCAGACACACTGATGTGCTCTCCCCCATCATTCGCAGTGGGACATCCAGACACCACACGGGTGATGCAACAGGAGGTATAAAGTACTACTTATGAAGTACACCTGCTAAAATACTGGCCTTACTCTAAACGCCTCAAGATCTAACTATGAGTTTATAGGAAATATGGGAGGTAGGATAAAGGAACATGATAAATATCACCACAAGATGCAATCCGAAAAACCTCCACTAGGAGAAAATCTTCAAAGCAGGCAACTGTGAAGACTAAATGCATATGGAGAATAAGAAAAGGACAAAGGAGGACATACCAGTGACTAAAAAAAGAATTAAGAGACATGCCATCTAATGGCAATGTGCAGACCTAGTTGGGATCCTAATATGAACAAACCAACCGCAAAAATACATATTTGAGACAACTGGGGAAATGTGAATACAAATTTGCTAGCTGTATACGGCATCATGATTTTAGACTTTAGACATACACACTGGAAGAGTCACAGGGAGGATGACAGGGTGCCCGGACTTGCCTTAAAATGAGGCAGTGGGAGTGCTGGGGAGGCAAGACTGGCAAACTAACGAGTGACACAGCTGACGGGGGGCGGGCCTAAGGGGACTCAGCACTCACAGAACTATTTTCTCTAATGCTTTATGTATCTGAAATTTTCCTTAAGAAAAAAATTAAAAAACAAAGCCAAACCTGAAAAGCTTAGAAGTCTCCAGTGACTTCCCACTGCTCTTAAATCCTTACCCTGGCCCGTGGCTCGCAGGCTCCGGCCCTTCTCTGCATCATCTCAAGCAGCTCTTGCCCCGCTGCCCTCTGCGAGAAGGAGAAGGGCACTAATCCTCTCTCCGCCTGCCATCTCCAGCTTCTCCTTTACAGCTCAGCGTCTACGACACGTCCTTAGAGAAGCCCCCTGCCAGTTCTCCAAACCAGTGCTATGTGCATGTCCTTTGCCATACACCTATCACAATGGTCATTATTTGCTCAATGCCTGTTTTCTCCACTAGGCTGAGTGTCATGAGGGCATGGACCGTATTTGTCTTGTTCACAAGTGCCTGGCCTAGTGCAGAGCAGTTGCTGAATAAGGAAGTCTCCACTCTTGAGTAGGTGGTTTTTGGGAAAGTAAACCAAGGGACTACTCGCCATGTTTGTCCCCAATAAGGGTATGATTTGGGGTATCAAAGAAAAAATTTGAAAATAGGTCACTGGTAACTGCCTCAGAGAAAGAAGTTTGATTTGTACTCATGCTGTAAGAGTTTAAGAGCTTTACAAATAAATGTTCAGTTCAAAGTTCAGAGTTACCGAACCAGACAAAACCATGTACTAAGAATTCAAGAGGAGAATGGAAATGGATTACCCATCTATGTACTCATTAATGGGCTGACAGCGAGCATGGACATGCAGACATCAGCGGTACCTTGAGTGGCTCCGGCTCCTGGAATAGGACCGGCGTCGTCGAGAACCCGGCTTGTCTTCAACTAATCTGATTTTTCTGCCATTGACTTCAGTTCCATCTAACTTTTCCAAAGCTCTTTTCATATCAGAATAAGACACAAATTCAATCACCCCTTCATTTTTGCGTCCCTTGTGAGCATCTGCATAGGTCACTTCTCCTGCCTGACGCATGTAATCCTTAAAAAAAAAAAAAAAAGAAAAATCACTCAATGGGTTATGATACATTTTGCTAAAATGTCTAATGCAATTATCATAATGAAAGTTTTCCCTTTGGGAAGAAAAACTAGTTTTCTTCAGAATGAAGTTTACTCTTTATTTCCATCTACATACCAACCATTTAGTAAAGTTCTTTAAAGCATCAGGTGAGTGGTAGAGACATAAATATTTATTCCTTTAAATTGTTATGTGTGAATATAAACATTTTTAACTATCATTTTCTACATTTTATAGTGGCAAGTTTTTTGTTTATAGCAGCATTAGACGTTCATGTTACCATATGAGTAAATGTAAAAGGTCTTTTACATTTCATTATAAATCCTTGTTTAAAAACATGTATAAATATTAACAACTATCTAGGGTTGTATAAAAAAATCCATAAAGGGATTACGAGATCAGCACCTCCGTTTTACTTAAAATTGCTGGTAGGGGCGCCTGGCTGGCTCAGTCTGAAGAATATGTGACTCTTGATCTCAGGGTCATGGGTTTGAGCCCCACGCTGGGTGTAGAGATTACTTAAATAAATAAAACTTTAAAAAAAATGAAATTACTGTTATATCATTTCTTCAAAACAAAGAAAGGCAACAGAACAGTACTGTCAAGCTCTGGCTTCAGAGGTTCAATGACAACCCACGTCCCTTCACTACTCATTCTCTTTGGGGAGTTAATATAATCAAGTGGGAGAATACAACTAATGTGCTGGATAAATACTGAAGTGCTGTACAAGGGGCGCCTGGCTGGCTCTGCTGGAAGAGCACTGGCTCTTGACCTTGGGGTCCTGAGTTTGAGCCCCATGTGGGGTGTAGAGATTAATAATAAAGAAACAAATAAAGAAACAAAAACTTAAAAAAATAAAGTGGGGGTGTGCGTGGGTACCTCAGTCGGTTAAGCATCTGACTCTTGATTTTGGCTCAGGTCATGATGTCAGGGTGAGAGATCGAGGGTCGTGAGATCGAGCCTTGAGATTCTCCCCCCTTCCTTGTGCCCCTTCCCCCTGCCCTAAAATAAACAAATCTTAAAAAAAAAATAAAGTGATGTACAGATAAGAGATCAGTTTAGTATTGAAAAGACCATGACATTTAGATAAATTTAAAACTTAAGGCTTTATAGCTAATTTCCCCGTATTTCTTTGTATGTAGTACATACTTAATAAACCATTTGTGGAATGTATAAATACGCAACAGTTTTTGTTACTACTTTCCTCCGAACGCATGCCATTCAATACCTTCTTTGCTCATTACATCATAAAATGTTTACATGTCTTTTTTTTTTTAAGATTTTATTTATTCATTCGAGACACAGAGATAGAGAGAGAGAGAGCATGAGCAGGGAGAGAGGCAGAGGGAGAGGGAGAAGCAGGCTCCCCGCTGAGCCAGGAGCCGGACGTGGGGCTCGATCCCAGGACCCTGGGATCATAACCTGAGCTGAAGGCAGATGCTTAACAACTGAGCCACCCAGGCGCCCAAAATGTTTACATGTCTTAACATACAATCTTCACAATTAGTGTGCCCAGTAGTACTTCTGGGGATTTCCCAATTGTTGGGAATTTCAGGTTATATATAGTCTCTTGCTATTATTCATAATCCAGCAAGGGAATATCTTTGCCGAAAATTCCTTCAACTGAATTATTTGCGGGAGTGGGAGTTCTGGGTAAAAAACAGGGCTTTCATATAATTTATCACCCAAATTTGGACACCTCTGAGACTGAATGAAGATGCTATTAAGTTATGCCAAGACTGGGACTGTCTTGGACAGGTTGAGATGTATGATAACTCTAGTAAAAGGGCTTGAAGAATGTCACTACTTCTGTTTTATACTTCCACACTTCCAAATTACAGCAGCTAACTATTAAAGGTTTATTGTATGGACAGGCATGATTTAATTAAAGTCTTAACATGAGATAGTTACAATTATTTCCATTTTGCAGAACAGAAAAGTAGAATATACAGACTTCAGAATCTGAATTAATACTACCTACCCCATTGACAGGTCAAACTACCAATTATCAATGCCTCTGGAGGTGGACTACTATATAAACTTCATCTCAACACCAACATCATTGGGTGTTACAAATTTATACATTTTAAAAACAAACAATAGCCCTTAAATTTACTTTTGCATTTCCTCGATTAGCAGCTAGCATTTATTGTGCTAGGAACTGTTCCTGGGCTTTTTATATTGAATTGCATTCAATTCTCACAATAACTCTTGAGTAAAAATGAGTATTAATCCCATTTTTATAGTTGAAAAATATGAGGCACAAGAGGAAAATTAACTAGGTAAAGTAAAATAACTGACAGGTGGCAGAGTGGGGATTCACGGCCGGGAGGTGGGCTCCAGAACCCTGTTCTTAAGTCTGCTCTGACCTACAAGGAAATCTGCTCTATTACTCTCCTTTCCAGAGAGTGAAACTCCCGAAGGTACCGAAGTATAAAATCTACTGAAGACAATGGCTAAACTTCATTTTAACCAAAAGTCTGAAAGCCTTTCCCAGTTTCTACCCAAAACATTTAACCCTACACTCTCAGAACACTGGAGCCATTCCTGCAGCGAGCACAGGCCTGCTAGCAGACACTCCAGGAGGGCCGCCTCTACTGCTGACAGCTGCACCAAGTGCTGGAAGAATCGCCGGCTTAGGTCCTACTCCTGCCTCTTGTGCTAAGACCAACGTGCGAACCTTTTCTGGATCTCGTCTTTGTTATTTAAAGACTGTTGGGAGCAAATTTAAAAAGGAGGGAAAAGGATGTAAAGTTGCTTTTCATCAATGAGTTAAAACCACATGAATGTAAGATCCCTAACTACTTTTTGCCGAACCTAAATATACTCACTCGTTATGCTACAGAGGACTTGTTTAATGATGGACTAGAGAAGTGAGAGTGCGAAGTGTGACTATCCTCTTCTTCTATGCTTCTACCATCCAGGTTAAGACACTGCTCAAGGCTTTCTTCCCTACTGAGCTTAAAAACAGTTGTCAAAAAATAAGCTGGCATCAGTGCACTGGATGGTCAACACAGCACCTGGACCTTAATCTTTGACCTTAAAACTCTTTCAGGATGAATATTCCATGGAAAAACAACAACAACAACAAAACTTTACGAAAGAACATGAGCCAATCATTTTCAGCAAGGAGGAGCTACAATGGAAGCAGACACAAACGCACATATTACAGCTAATGTCAGCAGGAAACACTGGTGGTGGTAACTTTTTCTTTTGATGGTGAGAAACTACAATGGCATCTCTCTCTACAACACCCCGACACAGTGGAAAATTTAACATAGGTTGTCTTTAGAGTGATGGGCCCCTAATGTACAGTAATAGTGAGATTCTGATGTCTTTTGTACTCCTATGGAAGGTTTTAAAATGTGTATTTTTACTTTTCAAGAAGATTTTATTTTTAAGCAATCTCTACACCCAACATGGGGCCTGAACCTACAACCTCGAGATCAAGAGTCACATGTTCTGACTGAGCCCGCCAGGAGCCCCTAGAACCTTTAGAGAATTTCTAAGCTTTGGAAAAGCTTTCAAGCATATAATACCATTACTTTCTGTGTTCGCGTGGGCTGGCATAAAATTATCTCTTTCCCAAGCATAACTCTTCCCCAACCTTATCCCAGAAGGTTAATGAGGCCCAAACCTTTAGGTCTTGCCAGCTGCACCGACTTGACAAATTCTCCACAATAAGTCTGTATTCTGTACGGGTGGGAGGGCCATATTTATCTCGGCCACTTCTTCTATAACCATATCCACCTTTGGAAGGTTCAAATAGATAACATTACTTCAGTGGAGGAAAAGGAAAAAGTGACACAGCACATATTCCCCTTAAGTGTACCATTTAGCCCCGCCCCACACAGCACAGATATTTTAGTTCAATACCCGCCCCTTAATTCTAAACTAGAATTTTTTTTAAAAAAAGCAATCAACTAAACATGAAATTTAATTTACAAAATGGTAAGTATATATATTCATTAATATTATATTTAAAATTAACATGCATAAATTAAAACTATTAACAATTTAACAATTTAGAAATAAGTAACCAAATTACTACATCAGTTACTGGTGTTACTCACAGTGATTAAAGTTTTTGTGAATATTTTATACGAAAAAAAGATTTTCAGGCACCTATTTCAGTTTAATCTCATCTGTGTCTAACCCTTGGGATCCTCACCACCCAGGTCTAATGGGGAAAGGTTGCGGTCGTCACATGGCTTCCTGTTTTGGTCAGCCAAGGGCCACAATGGTTCAAAGAGCCACGCATGGAAAGGTAACCCAAGGTCAGCAAATGGAACAGGCAGTCATCTTAGCCTCAAAGGATTCTTTTAATTAAAACATTGAGGTCTTTGTTAAATCTATGTTAAACAATTGCATTACAGAGAAAAAAAAACAACAACACAAACACACATCATTAAACATATTTATAAAGTATTAAAACAAGAACTTTATGTCATTAATTAAATTAAAATTAAACAGTATCAAAGATGTTTATTTGCAATTTTACATTTAAAAAGATACATAATTTATAAAACAAATAGCTTAAATAGCAATACATTTCAGTGTAACATTAATTAATTAATTACTTAAAAAATTAACATTTAACAACAAAGGCATGTATGGCAGATACAAATGCCCTTTTAAATGCTTACTGCGTCCAGAACCGTAACTGCCATCTCGACGTGGGCCGCGGGCATGCTCAACAATTACTCGCTCACCACAAAGGTCTTTGCCATTTAGTTCATAAACAGCATCATCTGCATCACGCAGATCATCAAACTCCACAAACCCATATCTAGAAGAGAGCAAACAAAATCCTGGTTGGCACCATTTTGACATCCAGCTTCACTACCATTAAAGAGAAAGCAATGAGGGTCATGCTTAGCAAAGGTTAGGTGGGTTTTGCAAACTAAGGATCGCCTTTCTCTTCCCTTTGGCTGAAACCACTTGCTTTGTGCCAAGAGGCACCGCAAGAGGATAGGGAGACTTCTCAAGGTAGACTCCTGTCTTTCTAGTAGGAGGCTGGCTAAATACACAGAGACCATTTCTTTTGTTCCCCAAGTAGTTGGTGGCAGCTGCAGAGACCTCCAGAGGGATGCTTGGTATGAAGGATCAAAATATGTGACTCTATAACATTGAGTATTTGCCCTTTTAAGTCACATAAAAACTCGTCTTTTTTTTTTTTTTTTTTTTTTTAGCTTTAGCCCCAAATGACAGCTTCAAGAACAACTAGACCTACATCCAGGCACTGCATCTTAACTGTTAAGTCATGTTTGGAATAACATACCAAGTAAAAAACTCACAGTACCTCAAATCTCAGTGAAAGGAAAAAAAATTTTTTGAAGTTCCTGTTCTTCTACCTAAACAAATTAATCACAAATGAATTAACTGTTCTACAATTATCAGTGAGAAAAAAAAATCAGATCTATTCCGTTCCTCATGATTTTGCAAATTCATTTCCAGGAAGTTTTAGGTAAGCTGGAATTTTCTAAAACCTATATATGACTGTGCAAACTTTATACAGCACTGCTAGGAATTTCCCAACAAAGAGGTTTGCTGTTTTTCACATATCTGAAAGAAAGCTCCCTCCCCCCTGAATCCTATTCATGCCTGTTAAAGAACACAACTTAACAAAACTGAACAGCAAAATGTGTAAGGTATTCATAAGTAAGGTTAAACAAACACCCTATAAACTATGTTATCAATAAACTTTCAGTTTGGTCTAACAACACAGCTGTGAAGTCTACCTTTGTGACCACTGCCTATATTTAAAAACCAAAACCATCTTAATGATCATACCTAATCACAAAGGAAAGTCACAAGCAATGTCTTTAACAAAGCTGCGTACACAGGCAAACACTGACCAGTGTTCCGCTGCGTCTAAATGGACTGGAACTAAAAACAGGTTACAAGGCTTGCCAGGAGTTCATCCAGCCTGACCGACATTATTCCAGTTTCCTTAGCATGTAATGCTGCATTCAGCAACATGTTAAGTGAGAGAAACTCGGAATTGCGGGATTTTCCCTTTACTGAAGAGTTCCTTTCCAACCAGACTCTCCAGAGGTGACAGTGAATGGCTGACAACTTTGGAGGGTTCTTTACACACTGAAATGTCTATGAGTGGCATTCAAACTTCAAGTTACCGAATCTCAACTCCATTAAAAAAAAATGGAACACAGACACATTCAGTTGTTCGATAGGAAACGTTTTGCAGTAACACAATTCAGAAGCCACCCGGCTCAATTTGGGGGCTATGAAACCTAAAACATGGTTTGATGCTTCCAGAGGCTGGAATTGCTGTGCAGTGTAGTAGAGTGATTCTGAACATGTCATATTTGACAAAGCAAGTAAAGCCTCTCCCAATATTGACTTACTATGTTAAAAAGTGCTTTACAGTCACTGAGAATCTATCGTTGATAATATACTGCAGCTGCCTTTTCCTTTCCTAAGCAGAGTGGGATAGCAGGAAAGCTGTCCTGTCATTTTGAGCGACCAAACTAAATAAAAAAGCAAATAAAAAAAATCAAATCTTCCTTCTACTTAGGTTTATTTCTTGATAGATCATAAAAACCTCCCCTGCCCCCAAAAGTACCTTCCTTAATTGAGTTGTCAAGACTGGTCACAGGTCTGCTTTGCCCACAGCATCACTGCTCTTGGCCTCCTATGCCTGATGCCAAGTAAAGAGCTATGTGAGAAAACATTCACCCCGGGCGTGATGAAATGCCCCGGTGCCCCTCGAAGAGTGGCATGCTGGCTCAGCATCATTCGCTGCCCCGAACTCATCTAATGTGATGTCCGAAGGGCAACACTGACTCCCAAAGACTGAACAAATCAGACATACCCAAACGGTTTTCTTCAAAATAATCAGGGTTTACAACTATTCGAGGGTCAGGGAATGCAAGACCCTAAGCTCTGCCAATCGTCTGAACTAGAAAGCCCAACTTCTGTTACTAACAGGTGATGTTTCTGTCAGACCTATGTGATAAAATGCATCCTCCCAGACTCAAAGATCCCCCTGTGCGTGCTCACTGTGTTCCAAGGCTTTCATGCAGAACCTATTCTGACCTTGGAAGGAAAGTAATGACAGTCTGTTAAATGGAGACACAATTATCTAAAAAACAGAAACAAAAACAACTAATGCTCAGACAGACTAATCTTTCTCTGCAGCTGAGGCTGAAGCAAGGCATACCTTGCCAATAAAATTCTTCCCTGACTTGTAGGGACCAATTTGTGTTATTAGAGGAAAATAGCCCTTACAGTCAGTCCTTCCTTAATAATTTCTAAAATTTCTAGTTAAGTAAATTCTAATATTGACTTCTAAGTGGGTCACTTAGTAGACACATGTCTGGGATATCCAAGTCACTTATTAAAAAATCTGGCTACTCTGTGAAAGGCCACAAACTCTAGGAAATTTCATTGTAATTATTATTATTTTTTAGTAAACTCTATGCCCAACCTGGAGCTCGAACTTGTGACCCTGAAATCAAGAGTGGTGTGCTCTACTGATGGAGTCAGCCAGGCCCCCCTATTTGGGAAGTTTTTACGTCAAAGTCCAGTCCAAGGATTAAATCAGGCATGTTGACTGTCACCTCTCTCGGCACGGGCATGCTGGGTGGGTTTGGGAAGATTAAACCAAATATCCTCTTGCATCACAAACCACACCTGATAGGGACTCCTGTTCTGAGAGCAAAGTAAAGACCAGATCAGTGTGGTTGCTTCCACCACCTGTTTATTCTGATCGGCTTCACTGAAAGAATGACTTTGTTTCATTCACTAAAGCAGTGAGTGGGTTCCCCAAATAAGGCAGGAAGACTACATAGTAACAATAAAGTGTTACTTAACATTTATGAAGTAACCTCCATATACTAGACAATGTTGTCTTATATTCACAATACCCAAGAGCCAGGGACTACTATCGCCATTTACGGATGAGGAAACAGAGACATACAGCGTTGAGTAACTTGCCTGATAAAACAGCAGAGCTGGCCTTCCGAACCCGTGCTGGACTCCAGAAGGCAAACTCGTAACTATTCAGCCTGGAGCAGCAAGAACTGGCCTGGGTTCTAGTCCTGGTTGTGCTATCAATCAACTCTGACAAGCAGATTTAAATCATTTTGTTTTCCTAGGTCTTAGTTTATCCGTGAAATAAAGAAGCTATACTACATATCCTTAAGGTTTCTCCTAATATCAAAAGTATGATACGTAATGTTAAAATGGGAGAATTTCAACTAATCTGGTAGCATCAGAGGAATACCACAGTGACAGATGGACAGGGATAAATTTAATTATCATCTCAAGTTCCTTTTAAAACTATTGTATGGGTCCCAATTCTAATTTTTAAATTTTAAAACTGTCTCAAATTTAGTGCCTTTAAGAAAAGAAAACTCTCCCTGGTAACTAGTATCAGAGGATCTTTCTACATTGATCTTAAAATCCCTTTGTGCTTTGCAGCAAATAACATGGAAACTAATCTCCCATAAAGTACTCTCCTTTTGAACTCTGTCAAAATAAGGAGGGATATAAAATACACACATGCACGCATACACATTGTATGTTACTGACATGTGTACATTGATGCATACACACCTCTGGCGTGACTGTAAGCCTCACAAACACAACCTAACAGATTTCTTTCCAGCTGCAGACACCCCTCCTCTTCTACTGTGAAAACCCACCCTCTTTCAGTAATTCCAGTATGAGCCTAAAGAAGATGAAGGAATTCAGGAGGATGAATCTAACACAAATTTAAAAATCACTCCTTGGCAGGGCTTGGCAAAAATAAAACAAAAACCTTCCGATGTGCTTTTTCTTGCTTTCTTCCCAGATGTCACGTCTTTCACCCCCACCCATGCCTATGTGAAAGAACAAAAAGCATGGCCTATTAAATGCACACCATTTTTTAATTAAAAGAAAAACTTATTCACCATTCCTCTGCTATTGCCTTTTCCCTAACTCTTTTCCTCTGGGTCACATTTTATCCTGACAGATTTAGCAAAAAACCAAACCAAAACGGGGAATGCCTGTCATTTTCTCCCTAAAAAGGGGGGACTGTGATTCTGAGCAAGTATGGACAGGTTTGTGGACAGCATGAACAAAGCCACAATGAGTTGTGTGCGCTGCTCTAAACTTTAGTGCAGGCTCCCAGCACGGCCAGCTCTGGTGGCCCCCTTTCAGCAGCTGCCCTACTGTTCAGGCTGTCAGAACTCGGAAATGCTGGAACCGGAATGACATGGTTTTAAGACTACCCTAAGACTTCCATTTTTAGAAATGTTAATCATACTTTTTCACCCAAGAATTATCATCTGAACCTGTGTTGTTGCTGGGGGAAGGGGCTTTCCCTGATTCTAATAATCTCTATTGATGGTCCCAAATACCACTCTGCATGGCCCGCTGAAGAGGATGTGCCGCCTACCCCGCCTCTTTCAGAATGACTTAGGGTCATCTCTGTCTTCCAGACATCTTCACTAAATAGGGAGACTGGAGAAAAGTTGCTTCTGAAAAATGAGCAGGATTTGCTCTGGAGATATGCTGACCAAGCTAACCGGGCAGGGCAGGACTAAGGGGGTGCTCAGCGCTGGCTAACTGAGGGGGAGTGGACATGAGGAGCAAGGGAAAGCAAGCCTCCATGCGTGTGCCTGCCATCACCCACCAACACTGCTTACCGAGGGGCATGCCTTGGTTGTTCTCTCTATAAGAAAAATGTGCCCCTTTTCACAGTAGATCTCTGCTCACCTTTGTCCTACAACTGTGCCACATGCTTTTCTTTGTATGTGGACATGACAGTCCTCAGCCAACCATCAGCAGGATGTGAGTTTTGTTTTCCCAATGTGGTGAGCCATTCCCACATTCACTCATTTTCCTTGTAAGAACCGAACCTCTCCATGGCTGGTCAGGATTAGGGATGTTGCTGTAGCCAAGGAAAAATTTTCATCTGTTGAAGTTAACCCATGGGGTGGCTTGAACCCTCAAACTAGGGTCAATAGCACTGTTCTTTAAGGGCAGAGCCCTTAAATCTACCCTGAAAGAAATGGCATTCAGTGAAAAGGAATCAAACAGCTCTTTCAAAGTACTCAGTGTTGGTCCTAAGCTTCAGTCAACTTGGTCCTATGAGGTGAAAGAAGTTAGGACATGTTGACAGGATAGTAATAATAGCAGTAACCCTCGCTGTCTGCATAAAATGCTTGGAAAAATGCAGAAAGACACTTCTGCGACTGTTCTCTACTGCTCAGGTGAGGCCAACTCAGAGAAAAGCCTGCAAGTGAGAACGGCCACTGCCCCAATTCCAGAGGCCTGCAACATTCCAGGGAAGCAGTGGTCAGGCCCTCAAAGCAGAATTAGCCAGTGTCACACTCACTGCTCTGGGTCACGGACTATGGTTGCAATTTGACTTTTCCGGTCACAGAGGGCTGTTCACGACCCGCGGCTAGGAGCTCCTACCCCATGAAGTAGGTTCCTGCGGCCCTTTCCTATCCTGAGACAGGAAGGAGGCTGCTCTGGGCATTCTGGCCATCAGGGCGGCCTGGAGAAGGCGGATGACTTACCCGTGCTCCCCGAGTGGCAGAGCTGGGGGGCGGCTTCAGGGCTCACCAGTGCCCAGCCTGGGGCTCTGTTCCCGTCGGCAAACTGGCAGCTCCCGCGCACCAAGAGCTCTCTGAGTAGAGCTAGTGTGGACTCCTGGTCTGTAAGCGCTGGCCACAGCTCAGTCTGCACTTGATCTTTCCCCACCTTCAAAGAAGAAAACCTACCTCATGAGGTCTCTCTCCTGGAGCCCCTGAGCACTAGTCTCCTCCCAGCACTCGGGATCACCCCTGACGAGTCCTCTCTGGCTGCCCGTTCGGCCTGGCCCTAGTTCTCTCATCTGCCGGGCCCCCCAAGGCCGTCTTCTGCCTGTCTGATGGGCTTCCTTAGTTCCAGGATATGGCTACTCTTACTTAGGCAACTTGTCTCTTTGGGTGCAGCAGGGAAAGCCAGCTCCTAGATTATTCTTTTGCTCAGAGGTCTAGGATGACTCCTAAAGAGCTTTGTTTCCATCATTCTCCAAACCCGAGTGCCTTGATTACTCAAGGCGAAGCAAAACAATCTTCTTCCATAGACTTGAGAATTCTCTCTTTTACGAAGTCTCACACACTTGCCTGACTAATCATCTGAGCACCTTCTTTAGCTTTGGCACTTCTATTCCATTTTATGTTTTACGTGACAATGTTTCTATGGCCTTTCAAGGCCTTGCTCTTTTTTCTTTGTGCGGATTCTCTCATTTGATTATGTGCTCTTTAATAACAAAGACTAATATTTAGTGTAGTGCCTGGCACACAGTAAATAATTTATCCATAATATTCCATTCATTCCTCATATAGTATGTGAAGAATGTACTATTATTATGATTATTCCCATTTCACAAATGAGAAGACAGGCTTGGAGAGGCTAAGCTACTGTTCACTGTGAAGGAGCTCATAAGTGGTGTGGCTGGATCTGAATCCAGATCCATCTGACTCCAGACTCAAGCTCTAAACTACCAGGTTACACTGCCTTTGTAAAGGCAGATGCTTCTTCTCTCGCAAAGTCCTGAGTACAACCCTTTTCATTTAACAAATGCTGCTGCTTGACTTGATAATCTAACTCCAGATAAGCCAGGTTGTATTCAAGGTTTGGGTTAAGTGGGGGTAAAGTCTCCAGAGAGAAAAAGAAATTGATCTTGGGGCAAGGTGAGGCACCTCTAAGCTTGGGGTATGTGACAACCAGGTTACTTTCACTCTTGTCTTTTGGTTCCCATTAGCCAGTGTCAGCCATCTGGTCCTTCCGAAAACATGTGTGGGTTCAGAACATAACAGACTAGAAGAATAGAGGAAAAATAAGATTATTCTGTGCAATCCCGATTCTGGAGGTCCCACAACAACCCCTGGAATCTGTCTTTGGTTTTAAGGCTCAGCAAAAATTAGACCAGCATAGAGATGACGGAGAGTCGGGCCTAGAGGTGGTAGATGTGAATGGATATTGACAAAATTATGTATTTAAGAATGCATTTAATTAGTTTTGTAAGGAATGGTGACTGGGACCAAAAAATAGAAGCATGAATGGTATGGAAAAAAAATGGACCAGAAATCAAAGAATACTGTAAGGTTTACAGACTTCCAACTACACCAGGATTGTAGCAGCAACCAGGAAAGTACTTCGCAGATGACAGGCATCTAAGATCTGATTTAATTTTAATTCCGAACTACTATTAACATGACTACTCCAGCCCACCAGAATTCTTTCCTTCTTCAAATTCCTTTGTAATAATTTTCACAACTCTAAGGTTTACTGTTAGCTCACTGATGAAGACACTAAGACTCAGGGCAGGGAAGGAACTTGCCGAGGCTACCCAACACCTGGAGTCCTTTCTAGCCCAAAGTCAACACTATCATGTGCTACTGCCTCCCATACAGTAACGGAAAGATGTGGTCCAAAGAGCAGACACAGTTTGAGAAATGCAAGCTCTAGAAGCACGGAAAATCAGTTTTGTCAAATTATGTGCTGTGGAAGAGAAATGCCCACGTGAATATTAGCACCTTATGACAAATACTAAATGGTAAGAAATACCATTTCTGCATCTGATAAGTACTTTTACAAGTAAGTTGTGAACACTTATTCTCTAAGTTACTTGTGGAGCCAAACCTATCAAAATTACCAAATTTTATAGTTCATCAAAACTTTAGCATCAGTCTAGGAAAACAGAGAAAAGTAACATCATTAAGGGAATGCCAGCCCATCTCTAAAGGAATGCTCACATATTGGGGTGAAGAAAATATAACAGAAACAATCAGTACCCTAAATACTAAGCAATAAAACAAAATTCCTCCAGAATAGCAGGAGGTAGAGAGGAATCTGTATCAAGTTCAAATTTAGTCTTACTTTGTAACCATTCTACAGGCCTATCTGCCAATTCCTTTCAACTATTCAGAACTGTTTCAAAATGAACCTAAGGTTGCTAAGCGATTTCGCTTTCATTAAGCTACCACCATATTTCCACCCTATAAAATGGGACTACACCCAGAAAGCAACACACTCCTGAATAATTTGTGGATCACCATTACAACCATAACCCCCGTCACAACAAAATGTATTTCACTGATATTTTAAACTCAACATGGCTGCTTTCTTCAAAGGAGGTAAGGGGGAAACAATCACACCTGTGTGCCTTTCCATTTCGTGACACTTATTAACACTAAGAGTAAATGAAGAGATCCCACAAGAAAAGGGGTCAACTATTCCCTGATGACACACTACAGTTCATGAAGACAATCACAGATTTAAAAAATATATGTATATATATATAAAAAAAACCCTCAAGAGATGAACGTCATATTACCAATTTAGAAAAAAAAAAACCTCTTGGGACATAAGATAGGAACACTGTATCTGTTACTCATACCTAAGTGAAATAAAAGTTTACACTCAGCGGACAGCACCACTTGATTCCACACAAAAGCCACAAACAAAACCAGTTTATACTTACCTCTAAAATGGCACTATGAGTGGGTAACAGGTGTTAAAGCCTCTCAGAAGTTATACCTCTGGGACCATCTTGGCTGTTCCCATATCCCTCATAACCACTCCACAGTCCCTGCGTTGCAGTCAGTTTCTTTTCCTTTTCGGTTAAAGATGCCACTTCCTATGCTATTTCTTAGGGGATGCCCTTCCCTTGAAATCAGTCATTTAATTCATTAAGTATTTTAACATTTTCAAATTCTTTTAACATTAACGGATCAACAGCTTCTTGTCATCCACATGAAATAAATTTCTCAGAGTCAGTGCTTCTGGTCTGCGGTTCCTGACTCCCGTGCCTGAGCCTCCTGCTCACCTCTTCCATTCCTGAAGGCCGGATTCAGACCTCCCTCCTCTCCTCCTTTGGTCTCCCCACTTTCTCTAGGTCTTGGAGGTCTCTGTTTACGAATGCCCCCCATTCTGGCATCCAGGCCTAACGACGTGGCTGGGGGACTTGATAGAAGGATTACAAGCGTCCTTCGGGTGCTTCTTCAGGCATCATTTGCAGTTGAGACCTCCAGACTTGCATCTCAACACGCAGGGAAGATCACGGAGGGCATTTCCTCAAAATAGGGGCATGCAAATCCAGAGCACAGCCTGATCCTTCGCCTTCAGGTTAGTCCAAGACCAGACAGCCCTAGCAATAACGCGACAGAGATCACTTAACTGCATCTGCTCGCACAAATCCTACCCCAGTCAGCCAGGACCAAGCTGACACCATCTTACAGCTCTTCAAAGAACAGCCCGAGAGTTTCACTAGAGTTTCTGTGTAGGGCCAGTGTCACAAAAACTACCACCTGTCTCATTGTTGGCAGTAACTTTTTAGCTTGTTGAAGACTCTGTAGAGACTAAAGACCGAACAGGCTGTGGAACCTAACTACCTTCTCATCCTTGGAGGCAAGTGCCAGAGCAACAGGACTGAACCATCTGGAAGGAAAGAGCATGAGAGAGGCTTTGACTGCCACTGCTCCTGCTGTATCTGGTATGGGAATAAGAAAGCGCTTCAGCTTCCAGGGTTGTCAGTTACTCATTCTGTAACCTTCAGCCAGGCACTTAATTGACCCAATGCCTCAGTTTCCCAATCAGTACAAACTAGAGACAACACTTGTTAGGACAGTGCTCTGGCGTATGCAGTTGAAAAATAAATTACACAAGTACATGCTGTTAATGTTTTTTAAAGTTCTGAAATTTCAGTGTTAGCTTACAAATTTATAAAGACCATCCCCAATAGTATTCTCTTACATACTAGGAGCATCTTTCTTACAGAAGCTCAAAGTACAATTTTCTGTTTAAGTTACTTGGAAGCAACCAGAAAAATATCGGGAACCCATATCATATTTTATCTAGTCTACATCCTATGCTTACCTTTTAAAAGGGACAAATATTTCACATGGCCCTTTTATTCATATGCTCCCTCAATGAGGAAGGGAGGTGCAAGACATTAAACTGAGGAACAGGGGTTTAAAATGACTTGGCTGAATAATTACAGACAATGTTTATTACAGAACCACGGAGTGGAAGTCTCAATCAAGCCAGGGAATTTATGCTAGCAACATTTGGTCAAAATTGCAGCATGGTGTTGTCTCTTGGCACTGATTTTTCAAAATTACCGAAACTTAAAAATTACCCATATCTCAGGAAAAAGAAAAGTAACATTTAAATTTTGGATATAGGCTAACTTCAAGAGACTGCAGTACAAAAACCAACTTGGTCACATTTGTAATGGTTATACTACTAATAAAGAATGCTACTAAATCCATAGCCCTATCTCTCATTATTTCTTACTCATTTAAGAAAAAGTTCTTGGTTAAGACACATAAGACCACTTGCACCTGTGAAATTAGCAAAGCTCTGAAACAACACGTATGCCTGATGCTGATGAGGCTGCCATGACAGGTGCCATACACTGCTGGTACAAGAGTAACACTGGTACACAGCTTTTCTCAAAGTTATTTGGCATTATATGCACTGAGTGCCTTGAAGACGTTCTTTCCTGCTGTGACACGTGAATTTTACTACACAGAATCTGTCTTAAGGAATGATAAAAATACAAAGTTTTATGCATGTGATACCCATCACAGCATTATTTTAACAACCAGAATTTAGAGATGACCTAAGAGAAATGGTTGAGTAAATCATGATTCAGCTGTACAATGAATTTCCTGCAGCCGTTAAAATGATGTATGTAAGATCTTTATGTAACAGAAAAAATACACAAGATAAATTAGGTAGAAAAAGTGGGACATAAAATTGCACATTAAGACCTTATGCTAGGGGTGCCTGGGTGGCTCAGTTGGTTAAGCGTCTGCCTTTGGCTCAGGTCAGATCCCAGGATGGGCTCCTGGCTCAGCGGGGAGTCTGCTTCTCTCTCTCCCTTTGCCTCCCCCCACCCCCTGCCAGTGCTCGTGCACTCTCTGTGGTCACTCTCTATCTAAAATAAATAAATAAAATCTTTTTAAAAAGTCCTTATGTTAAGAGGATTTTATATGTACTTTCTAATCAGTCAAAAAGTTTTTAAAAAAAGTTCTTGAATCTGTTATGCCTGGTAGGCTAAACAGATGAGCCTTAATGGCTGCAAGATAACTTCCTCATATGCAATTTTAAACATTCTCATTAAAAATCGTAATATTAAAAAAATTATAATGAAGCCTAGTTGAGAGTTCAGAAAAATATGAACTCTTAAACACAAGAGGTGAAAATATACTCTGTCTAGAGAGTAATGGAAACCAATAGGTAGCAAAAGCCTTAAAGATGTGTATATACTTTGACTCCAAAGGTTCATCCAGGAATCTACCCCAAGATTTACATAAAGGATATTTACCTCAGTGCTATGAAAGCATAAATTAGCAAAAAACCAAAGACAACCTAAATGTCTTGCAACATGGTTTTAATTATGTATAATAAATAACACTGATATGTGGGAATACTATGAACCCATTAAAAATCAAGTTGTCAGAGAACACTTAAGGACAAAGGTAAAGACATCAAGCTGTTAGGTAGAAACAAAAAGGATGTACAGTATGACCCTAAGTCTGCAGAAAAGATGGGGAGGCATAAGAAAAGCATGGGTGTATGAAAAAAGACAGTCTCAAAATGCAGACAGTGTCATCTTTATTTTTTGTCCATAAATACATATGTATTATGTAAAATGGAAAAATTTTACAGTAAGAAAGACATGCTATTTTGAAACACTATAGGAATTAAAAATGGGTCTTTATGTATAAACAATGTTGTTCAAGTGCTTCTTTAAACAAAACTGTTTTAATCTCTTCTTAGATAATCATAAAATTAGTCCAGAACCAAATGCCTTACTTAATAGAAAGATTCAAAGCCTTGGACCTCAAGGGTTCAAATGTGCCATTATTGTTGTGGGCAGAACTGCCTGTGGACAAAGAGGTGGTGGGGTCTTTTTAAAGGGAGAGTGTTTGCCTTTTCTTTGTCATTCCTGGCACTCATTAGTTGTAACATTATCATAAAAATGATAAAGCATTTATCGCTATTCAGTGGTGGGTGAAGATAATCTCCCACAGTTCAATTAACCAGAAACCAATAACCTGGAACATTAAACTAATTATATTTCCGTTATTGCCCCTTTAAAATGAAAAGACAAACTAAACAAAACAAGCTCCTATCAAGGACCAGAGAGAATCCTTGTGTAGGGTCTGGGGGTTGGCAGGTTTTCATCTCAGTATCTAAAATCTAAGAATGCTCTACGTGATCAGGGACAAAACCAATAATTTTGACTCACTGAAAGTATTAGCATATTAAAAAAAATTAAGGTCCTTCTACTTGAAGGGATTTTCAAGGAGGGTGAAAATAACTTCCTGCTAATACTTAAGAAGTTGTGTAAATCCAATCAAACAGACAAGAACACCCCCTGACAATTCTGGGTATTCACAATTTCACTGTAATATGAAGCACAGGTGTGAAATATATAGCCAAGTTTCTCTGTAGAGTTTTTTTTTAAATTTTTTATTGTTATGTTAATCACCATATATTACATCATTAGTTTTTGATGCAGTGTTCCATGATTCATTGTTTGTTCATAACACCCAGTGCTCCATGCAGAACGTGCCCTCCTCAATACCCTCTCTGTAGAGTTTTAATTCATGTCTTTAGCCAACTTAAAAATAAACAAAACAAAATAACCTCAATGATTTGGAGTCCAGCTCCTAGGCAAGTAAAATAATCTTAGGGTATGATAAATTAAATTTATTAACTAAGATATGGAAAAATTAAAATATAAAGATCTATGATTGTAACCACAAGATTTTGTGGCAAGAGAAACTACCATATTAAAAACCTTCTACTGGGGCGCCTAGGTGGCTCAGTCGTTAAGCGTCTGCCTTCGGCTCAGGTCATCATCCCAGGGTCCTGGGATCGAGCCCCACATCTGGCTCCCTGCTCCGGGGGAAGCCTGCTTCTCCCTCTCCCACTCCCCCTGCTTGTGTTCGTTCCCTCTCTCGCTGTGTCTCTGTCAAATAAATAAAATCTTTAAATAAATAAAAACCTTCTACACTTCATATGACTTATTAATAAAAAAGCCCACAGAATTCACAAATAATCAAAGGCAGCAAAAGTTACCAGAGCTGGAAGGCTACAGACGGGTACTGCTAATGCTGCTGTTTCCTTAACCCCTGGTCCCATAGCGGCTCTTGCTGGGGTTAGTGTGGCAGGTATGAATGTAGGAGACCCTACACCTACCACCTGGAGTGGACTACAGGGTCCTGGGAGATCTACATCATGTTGTGGTCCCAACTGAACAACCTTTTTAGGAATTCTCTAAAATAAAGGCAATCTAGATTAGGGTCCCCTGGAATACTAAAATGGCAGGCAATGAACTACTGCATATACACTTTCTGAAATCCCAAGAGGATCCATAAAATCCTCTCCTGGACACTAAATCTCCTTTGGAGAGCTTACCTACTTTCTCATTTGGTCAACTTCCAATTATACCAGTACTTTATGCCTATTTAATTCTGAACGTATCTACTGTCTACTGATGTATCTCACTTGTACAAGTGTGAAACTCTTGAGCAATTCATCAAAATCCTATCCATCCAAAATCTGCTTTAGTGTTTTGATTACTCATAATTACAGGCCAGGTATGTTCCCCCTGCTTGTGTTCCCTCTCTCGCTCTCTGTCAAATAAATAAATAAAATCTTAAAAAAAAAATGCTTCTCAAGGAGACCTACTATTCTTAGTGTCCAGGGCCATAAGCTTACATGTTACTAAATTACGCCATCTTTTCCTGTTGTACCTCCTCCTTCCTTCCAGACTCCTGCACTTTTGCAATTTAGTCCAGTCAATTCTTGCTTGAAAGCCATCTACACCATTGGTCCTGTGCTCAGCAGTCACTTTTCTCTGCAGCGATTACTGAATGCTGCCAGGTGTGCCAGTTTAATTGTCTTACCTGCCTCTGAATCCCTGAAATGACTTCCCATTCCTCATTTCAACCTTCAGTTTCAATCACAGATTTCACACATATCATGATTTAGCAGCAGATCTGCTAAGAGAATAGTTTCCCAGACTCAGAGACTCAGGTATGTAGGGTTCTGCAACGATTTGTCCTTTCTCACCATTTCCCAGATTGCTCAATTACTCCTTACAGAGCCTTTCAATTCCTATCCATGATTTTGGATGCTCACTGTAAAATCTTATAGTTGATGTTTCTGGTTCCTGTCGTTCAATTTCCAAATCCCTCATGAGACTTAACCCAAGCTTGATTGCTCATTATTTCTCAAAAGTGTTCCTTACTGGACCACCTCCTCATCACCGGTTATGACATACATTATTCCCAGACACTTTATTTCAAACCCCACTCCATTCTTCAAAGCCCATTTCAAACACATCTCTTCAAACAAACCAAGTTTTACTTGAGTTTAAAGTGAGAGCAAGCATTTCTTAACTCTAAGTGTACATGTTATAACTGTCAACACTTAATTTACTCAACAGCTGAACTATTTTTCTTTCTTTCCAATCCATTTAGCACAGTAGCAGGCATCTCGTTGGTGGGTTATCAACATATTTGTTTCATTAACCACTTTACCATTAACATCAAAATCACTTCCCGCTATCACTTGAGTAACTTTAGAAAACAGAACTTAACAAATACGCTTCATGTTATCAGACACTAAAGCTGTCTCCTAATGATCACAGTCAAAACCATTTGATTACAGCTACCATTTACAGCTATGAGCCAAACGCTTTACAATTATTATCTCTAATGTTCCTTTTCCTTGCAGGCGAGAAAACTTAAGTCACAGAAGTAACCTGCCCACAGATAATAAGTGGTGAAGCTAGGATTTGACCCAAGCCTGTCTCGCTTCAAAAACCACGCTTTCCCCACAAAATGTACTCTGTCAACTTAGTTGGCCTCTGAAGAAAATTGGGGTTTTCACTTCATCTTTCGTATATGTATCACAGCAACAACAATAACCCACTTTGTCTAGTACATTCCTTAAGAACCGAAAGCTGTTGTACCAAATGAGTAATTTCCTAACCCTTTTACTCTAAATCACTATTCATAAACACTTAAAAAAAAAAAAAAAGATTTTAACTAATCTCTATACCCAACTTGGGGCTTGAACTTACAACCCAGGTGCCAAAAGTTGCATGCTCCACCGATTGAGCCAGCCAGGCGCCCCATAATAAACACTTTTATCAGGACATTTTCCTTAGTAAGAAGGTGATACTTCCTAACGATCACTTTGAAGTGACTTTTAAACCCAATCAACAATATGAATATATGGAAGCTACCAATTTGTCTCAAATGTGCAACTTACACTTAGGTATTTTTCATAACTTCTCCAGTGTTAGTTGCTAGTATTACAATGGAGAGAAACCTGTAGCCGTATTAAACCTGTTGCAAATGTCTTTCATCTTTTTTTTTTTCCCAAACAAGCCAAGAGTTCCTCCAACACTCAAGGTTTAGTACCCTAAAATGTTCCCCCTACTCTTTTAATTTTTATACCTATGTCTTTGAAGTCCTACCTAACGTTTCCTGGTTCTCATAGATTTTCCCGTTGAGAATCTTCTCCAAGCCGGACTCATCTCTTTTCCCCGAAATAGCCCCTGCTGGCCCTGCTTTGCTAAAGCAGATCAGGAATACAAGTAACAGACCAAACCCGGGAAGGCAGTAAGTTAGCAATTTCGAGCTGTGAATCTCCGTCTCATTAACTAGTTCCCGCAGATGCTAGCCAGGGTGGCCACGATTCTCTAACAAATTCTACAACGACAAAGCAATTTTTTGGCAAGTTGTAGAACGGAAACCACAGCATGGAAACTCTGTACGAAGTTTGAAAGATAACGAATCAAGACTTTAAATTACCCTTGCAGAGGGAACGGCCAAGGCTTTCAGCGCAAGACGATACTTTCCAAACTGTCACTAGACTACTCACTCAAACCCGAGTCTCCCGCCCAAAAAAGTGTGACACATGCAAGTCAAAAAAGGGCCTCCCTCCGGAGCTCCTGGCCTTGGGAAAGATGCGTGGTGACTGTCTGATCCATTAGACTGGGCAAGAGGTGAAAAGGGAGCAGGAAATCCTGTTTATTTCCAGCAGCCCTAAGAGCGGGAAAGGTCGGTCCCTAGCCGGAGACGAACCAGGCCCCACTGCCGGGGCCCGGGAAGGAAAAACCCAGGCCTCGCCGGCGCCCTGGAGCCGTACCCTCCCGCCCGGAGCCCGAATCCCACTCGGGTTTTCCTTCTCCCCGTCCCACTCAGATCCTCACCATCGCTCCCATTATCCCGCCACCACCCCCACCCGCGCAGGCGCAGTGGGAACCAGGGCCTACCCGCGCCCCCGAGGCGCCGCGACTATGGCGGAGCGGAGCAGGCCGGCAGCAGCTCTACGCCGAACAGGCGTCCCTCTCCCGTCCCCGCGGCCTCCCCACCACCGCTGGGGCCCTGTCCCCACCCGGCCGACCCCTCTACTGCCCTCCTCACCCGTTCTTCAGATCCACCTCCAGGATCTTCCCGTAGCCCTTAAAGAAGCGCTCCACATCGCGCTCCCGGGCCTGGTAACTCAGGCGGCCGATGTACACCCGCGGCATCCCGGCAACAGCAGCGGCGGCTTGGCCCGGCCCCAGCCCCCCTTAGGCGGCGGCCGGCGAAGCGAGAGCGCGGCGACGGCGGCGGCGGCGGCAACGGGCGAGCGGCGGGACGGACGCAGCCGAACCCCAGCGACGTACGCGAGCACGCAGCACGCGAGCGCGCGCCTCCCGCCTTCCCCGCCCTCCCCGCAGGCGGAGGGTAACGGGAGGGAGCGCGCGTTCGCTTCCCGCCCGGCCAGGAGTGGGGGCGGGGCTTGCCCCGGGGCGCGCCGGCGTGGGGCGGGGCCAGGTGATCGACAGGCGGTGCTGGCGGCGTGGGGGCCGTCTTCCCCCTCCACCCTGCCTCTGCACGTCCTCTCGCGAGTTCGCTGTGGCAGGGCCGGCGCCGCTTTTGCAGCCGGGTGGCTTCGCTCCTCCCCCCGGAAGTGCCGGCAACTGTCTCCGCCCAGCGAACGTTCCTGCTTTTGTCCTTTGAACCGGGAGTGGTTTCGACTTCTGAGCAGCTTTGGAGTTAAGTCTGGCTTCTAACCGTCTTTGTATCCGTGACCTTGGGCCCATTACGCGCCACCTCTTTAAAACCCGTTTGTCTTCTCTGTATAAGGGGGCCAGAAATCCCAACCTTCCAGATTAGACTGGAGAATTATACATGAGAATAGATACGTCAAACACTTAGTACTGTTCCCAGCACATCGCAAGTGCCCATATGATTTTCGCCTTTTACCAATATTATTTTTAAAAAAATAGGACAAGTTGCTTCAATAGAAGCAGTGTGTAAAGTGGAGAAGGCTGGAGTTTTGAAGCTAGATTAGGCTTGACACTGACTAAATTACTTGGCCAGTTTATTTTCTACTGGAAAATTAGAATAATTTATCCCGTTTCGATAGACTAGCTGGGTAACTAAATGAGGTAGTATGTATGGAAGAATATAGTGCTTGGAACAGTATCTGGACCGAGGTAGGAACTCAAATATTGGTTCCCCTCTCACTAACTCAATTTACCTAGAACCACAGAGGAGTTTTGTTTGCTGTTTTTATTTTTAAAATTTTATATATTTATTTAAAAAATATTTATTTGAGAGAAAGAGAGGAAGCACAAGCGGGGGAAGGGATAGAGGGAGGAAACAGACTCCCCGCTGAGCAGGGAGCCCAAGGCAGGGCTCCATCCATGACCCGGAGATCATGATTTAAGCAGAAGGCAGACGCTTAACAGAATGAGCCACCCAGGCACCCTTAAAATTATATTTTGAAAGGATAACTCATTAACTGGTTCAAATGATACCGTCAAAAGTCTTCCCATCTCTGTCCTCTGGCCATCTCGTTTCCCTCCCCAGAGGCAGACAATGTAATCAGTTTCTTAAATGTCCTTTGGGAGGTATTTTACACAAATAAAGCAATAGTAGTGTACTATATGTATGGTTTTGTGCTTACTGTATTTTGAAAGTCATTCCATCAGTACAAAAGGAGCTTTCTCAGGAGAATTTTTGTGGCTTATAAAATACCATTATACACAGTAATTAATCAGTGCCCTAGTGAAGGTTACTGAGATAGGTTCAAACTATTTGTTATAACTGCTGCAATGAATAACTTTGTATATACATATATGTAGGATCTATTCCTAGAAGTAGGATAGTTGGCTCAAAGGGTGTGGGCAAGTATAGTTTGGATAGATATTGCTCAATTCTCTTCCGTAAGTACCTGTTTCTCCATCTCATCATCAACACCATGTGATCAAATTTTATGATCTTTGTCAATCTGATAGCTGAAAAATGCTATCTTGGGGTAGTTTAATTTGCATTTATCTTGAGTGGAGTGAGCCTCATTTCATTTAGATAAGAGACACATACTTTATGTGTCTGCTTATATCCTTTGCTCGTTTTAAATTTTTAAAAATAATTATTTGAGAGAAAGAGAGCACGCGTGATGCAGGCATGGAGAGGGAGACAGAATTCTCAAGCAGACTCCCTGCTGAGCGCAGAGCCTGGGCTTGATTCCAGGACCCTGAGCCAAAATTCAGAGTCAGCCACTCAAGTGACTGAGCGACCCAGGTGCCCCCCTCTTTTAGAGTTATTTATTTATTTGAGAGAGAGGGATGCAAGAGCCGATGGGGGGGCGGGGTCGGTGAGGGGCAGAGGGAGAGAATCTCAAGCAGACTCCCTGCTGAGTTCAGAGCCCGATGCAGGGCTCAGCTTGATCTCACTACCCCAGATCATGACCTGAGCTGAAACCAAGAGTCAGATGTTTAACTGACTGAGCCACCCAGGCTCCCCCTTTGCCCATTTTCTTATTGATTCATAGGAGTTCACTATATATTAGGGAAATCAGTTGTTAGATGAGTTGCAAATATTTTTTCCCAGTTTGTTGACTTTTGACTTTGCCCAGAGTGTTTTCTGCTATGCAAAAACGTAAGATATTTATGGGGTCAAATTTATCCATCCTTAATTTTTCTTTGATTCTGGATTTCGTGTTGTAGTTTTTCTCACTTTGAGGTTTAAAAAGAAAAACACCTCCCATGGTTTATTATTTTTAGGACTTATTTTTATATTGCAATCTTTGATCCATTTGGAATTCAGTAGTTTGAGGATAATATTCTTAAGAACTGGTTCTAACCTTGGTTGTCATATAGTCTGATCAACCTGTTACACAGATGGGACTGAAAGCCCTGCAGAGGGGAAATGCCTGTCTCTTAAATCCTGCTCCTCCTTCAGTTTCCTAATTCAGGGAGTGGCACCTTCCATCCAAGCAAAGTGCTAAAGTTCAACCTTCAACCGCCACATCTAGTCTGTCCTGTTGATTCTTCCTTCTAAATGTTGCCAAATCCATCCACAGCAGGCCTTGTCATAATCGTTCATATGTCAGGGCTTTTAACTGTGCTGTTCCCTTTGCAATATGGTTGGCTCCTTATTCAGGCCTCAGACCTTCCTTGCCCTCATCTCAAGTATCCCGCCACTGTGATATCACTCTGTTGTTTCTTTCACAGCATCTACCCCCATTCTGTAATCGCTTTATTTCTTCACTTATTCATGGTCTTTCTCTTCTACTAGAATGTAAGCTCCCTGGTATCAGGGGCCGTGTTTTTCGGCTCCTACTGTATCCCTAACACCTATAACAGTGATTTTCACATAGTGGGTGTTCAAAATATTTATTAGGTGAATAAACAAATGATCTCTTACCTGAATTACTTCAATGCCCTCCTGATTCTTTTTCTTGCCTCCCCATGAGACACAGACTCCGGGAAATTTGAACTCTCTTCTGATTGACATGCTAATTATCACTGAACAAAATCAAGGAGTCCAAAGAGGGAGCACAAGGCCAATTGTGGGGCCAAAAAAAATCAGGACTGACTGGTAGGGTGACCAGACAGGGTCAGGGGAGCTGGCTTCTCGTGCGAAATCTGCTTGCTGCCTGCCGTGTGACCTTGAGCAACTCACTTAGCCTCTCTTGGTGTCTTCCTCTTCTGTAAAGTTATATTAATTAAAATCTCGATACAGGGAAGTTGTAAAAATCAAATGGAGATATGGGTAAAAGGGCTTATACACTGCAAAGGGTTAGGGGCATAGGGAAAGCTTACTTTTCTTTCAGGCAGTGTGAACGTCTCCTTACCTTTAGGTCAGCTCTGCTGTCTTCCCAGGATTTTCCTGCCTGCAAATGCAGGCAGATGCTGCCCCAGGCCTGAGTCTCTTCTTTACCATTTCCAGCTGCTCTGGCTGGGCCCACTGTCCTACCCAGGGCACAGTGCCTACCAACAAGTATGAGGCTGGTAGGTGCAGCCAAGAGCTTCCTGGCACAAGGACAGGCATGCCTGCCACACACAGATGAATGCAAGAACCTTGTGGGTCTCAAGTCTTTCTCTGAGGAGAGCAGGCTTATTTATCTCATCTCCCAAGACACAAAGCAGTCATCAATATTATGGCAGTGGCTGTAGGTAGTTGCAGGGTGGATGCTTCCAGAAGACACCAAGCGCCAGAGTCACGAAGCCTTGGGGCGTCAGGTGTGCTCGAGCTTTGGTTTAGGAGGTAATGCCTGTTTGTCTTCTTTCAGTCTCCTGGAGCCCAAGGTTCCTCCTCCAGCCATTTAAAAAGGATTCTGTTTACTTAGTGGGCCTGAAGGGCTGTCCCCACTCTACAGAGAAATTATTCAGCCTGAAAATGAAAAATAGCCTCCTATACTTGTAAAGTGTGCAAAGAGATGATCCATTTGAACTTCGATTCTTTCTATGGTCTTGTCACAGTCTCCTCTCCTTGCTGGCCTCTGCAATGTTGGTAATCTCCATGTTGGTCTTTGAAGTTTCAGGGGATTTTCCTTATTTGAAATTCAGAAACCTGGGAATTCTGATGTTATCTCTTCTTTTAGTGCCTCCCTTCTCCCAACTGTCCCCTAACCTGCTGCCAAAGGAATTTTTTTTCCCCCCCAAAGCACAGTTCTCATCTTCTGGCTCAGAAATCTTTTGTTCCCTACTGCCAGTAGGATAAAGTTCAAATTCTTTATTGGGGAATTCTAAACTACCACAATTCACTTTTTCAGCTTTAGCTTGAATGATTTCAATATAAATTAAATCAGAGAATATGTTATCAGTTATAATTAGGTTCAGAGAAAGCCCAAATACTAGGAACCTAAATAACACAGAAGCTTCTTTCTCATGTAAAACAAATCCTGAGGTGGGCAGTTGGGGCATCTGGGTGACCGGGACCCAGGCTTCTTGGATCTTGTCGCTGACCCATTCTTAACATGATCAAAGATGGCTGTGCGAATTCCAGGAATCGGGTCTGTGTCCCAGCCAGGAGGAAGGTGGAAAGGGAAGAAAAAGGTACTGGATGGATGCCAGCTATATTTTAAAGAGGTTCTTAAGAAATTGACACCTACCACCTCTGTTTGCATGACAAGGGACAGACCTGTCTGCTGCAAGGAAGGCAGGAAAACTGTTTATTCCAGCCTACCATATGCTGACCTAAAAGTTGTCAGCATTCTAAGAAAGAGAATGGATATTTGGGGGAAATGAGAAGATTCTAACATAAATGTCCTGCTTCTATAACTTAGCTTAATCTGGCCCCTTAGTTTATGCTTGTCTCCCTTCCCTGCCTGAGAAAACTATAATCATCCTTTAAAGCACAGCCCAAATGTCATCTCCAGACCCCTAGAGCTACTGTTGTCAGGACATTTTGCACATCCCTCCATGGGGTCTCTAACCATGGTGTTATGAACCTTCCTCCTTCCAGTCTGCCTCCTCTGAGTCTGTACCAGGGGTTGCTCCCTCCCCATGGCTGCAGGCTCATCACTCCCCCTAAGCCCAACATTGTGGACTCCCCCTGAAGAACCTAAACTGTTCACTCCTGTAGCCTTTGGGCAGCCTCTCCCACCCTCTCAGGCTTTTTTCACTAGCCCATGTTGACCATCTGTACAAGGCAGCTGTCCCACTAATGTCAAGGATAGAGGACAGGGGACAGGAGGGACCTGGGCAGGTTGGGGCTGATCTTGAGCCTAGGTGCAAAAGGTAGCAACTATTATCCAGAAGACACCTGCAGACCTTCCCCAACCCTGGGCTGAAGCTAAGTCCTTTTCTCCAGAGGACACAGAAGTTGCTCCCAAAGGCAAGAGCATTATGCTGGGGGCCTGCGTACATGTTTTCGTGCTGCTAAGCCTGAGTGCACTCTGGCCTTCTGAGCCAGTTTTCCCACATCACTCTGCTACTGAAAATCCCTCTGTGCCTCCCCCGCTCTGAAGGTTAAGTGCTGACTTCTCGAATCTTCTTGCTCTGACCTCTGCTCACAGCTCCCACCTCAGTCCTCACACTCTCCCGTCTCAGGCGGCAGAGCCAGGCTTCCAGCCTTCCACACTCTCACATGTGCTGTTGTTTTTGCTTGGTACACGCTTTCCTGCTTGGCCTTCAAGATTTGCTGTGGGTGACACCTCCTCCATGAAGCCTTCCTTCAAACCCTCAGGCAGAACTGCTATGTCCCCATGGCCCTCTGAACACCTGAGTCAGTGGCCTCATTAGTATACTGGGAAGGTCTGTTCCCTGCTCTGGGCTAAGCAACTAGAGGGCCAGGCCCCCCTCCCCCACCATGAGCATCCCTCGCCTTAGGCACATACTAGGTATCCAGTTAATACATTCCAAAGTCTCTAGTTTTTTGCTCTGGGTGAGTAGCTCATTAGGCAAACACCAAGAAGTCATATAATGTCAAACTCTTTTTGTCTAAATAAAACTATTCATTTTCAGAGCCCACTTTCAAGCTTCATGTCAGGAAGGTTCCCCTGACCGCAGGCCTAGGACAAGACCCTGATCAGTGATGGCCTCATAGCACTTCTCCCACATGTTTAAGCCCACGAATCTCCCACATGTTTAAGCCCAACAACCATGGCAGTTGTTTTGGGACTCTTAGCTTAATGCTGGGTTTCCCAACCCAGGCACTATGGACATTTTGGGCTGGGTAATTCTTTGTTGAGGAAGGCTGTTGTGTGCACCACAGGATGTCTGAGCAGCATCACTGACCTCTACCCACTAGATGCCAATAGCACCCTCTCAATTATGCCAAAAAATGTCTCCAGACACTGTCAAACATCCCCTGGGGGTAAAATGACTTCAGGCTGAGAAGCACTGGCGTAACAACCATCTCCCCAGGTAGAACAGGCATTCCACAGGGTGGTCCAGCCAGCTGAGACCCCATTTCCCTGGCTCCTCAGCCTGGCATTCACTCTCCCATGTAGCTGATCCTCCTCCGGCCCCAGACTGAGCCACATACTACACAGAATGAATCAGACGTTCCTTTTTGCTCCCCTGTGGAGAGCCTGAGGGTGGAGACTGCATCCTACTGGCTTTTGTACCTGCCAGTGCCCACCCTTGCTTTGTTTCAGGGCCGTCAGGAAATCATCACTGGGGGACAAGTAGAGGACAGGCAAAGGGTCTTCTCAGTGCTGGGGAATGGCATGTGTACAATGAGGGTCCTTCTTGACAGGGATGACTTCTGTGGGTTTGTATGTATGTGTTTTTAGGAAGTTCACTTTATTAGATACCCTGGGGCTGGCCCTGGGGAAAGCCTTGGCTGGCTTCACAACCCTCCCAGTCGCAAGTGACAGTGAGGAGAGGGCAGCCTGGGGAAGGCTGAGAGGGCCCTGACGGAGGCGCCAGAAACCAGTCCTGCCGATCCATCTCCCCTCCCACCTCGCTCCGCTCCTCCGCGATTAGCACATGGTGAGAATCTGCTTTGAAGACACGAAGGGCTGCACTGAGGCTTCCAAGGCACGCTGGTAGTCCTGCAGTGGGACCTCGGAGCAGGCGGGGGCTGTGAGCTGGCCCCGGCTGATGAGACCACACAGCGTGACGATCAGCTCCTTGAACTGGGCTGTGGGAAGTTGAGGAAGTCAGACGGGGGCGCAGCGGCAGGTCTCGGCAAGACAGACCACGAGCCACCCCCAGTGGCAGAAGCTGACGCTAAACTCTAGGAAAGCCTCGAGAGCCCAGGCTTGACCAGGGATAGGGAGGCTGTGGAGGCGGCCTGGTCCCTGGTGGGGTAAGGACAGAGGAGCATGGGGGAGTGGCCCCAGGACCGAGGGCCAGGCAGAGTGGTGGCTAAGAGGGCTCAGACCCACAGAACCTGACTGGGGTGTAACCGAGAGTCCTGAATGGTGGGAGCAGCAGGAGTACTTTGAGGCAGGGCAGCTAGAAGAGGCACAAGGAGGGGGTGGGTGTGCTGGCATGCCAGCTGATGTGGAACTGATGAGCTTTGCTCAGGGAAAGAGCTCAGGACTCCCTTAGAACCCCACAAGTTGAGGTCCCCAGCATCCCCTCCCAGGGCCCGTCCCCCTCTATGGTCCAGGAAGATGAGAAGTGTTTTTTCATAGACATCAATTCATGTAACATTCAAATCTAATCATGTCCCCTGTTTAGAACGCTTCGGTGGCTCTTCCCTTGCCTTTAAGATAGAGTCTGAGCTCCTTAAGAAGGGTTGTAAAGCCTTTCATAATCTGGTCACAACCTATCTGTCTAGGTCCCCACTCTCTATGATGCGCTTTTGCACAGGCTACTCTTCTGGCCTGAAACACGCCACTGACGCCACCACTTTGCTCCCCTTCACTTGAATGACTCCATGTGTTTTTTCAGTCTCAGCTTGGGGCGGGGGGTCACACTCTGGGCAGCCAGTCCTCCAGGAGGGGAAGGATGGTGTACTGGCTCAGGTTCTGGAGTCAAAGAGACGAGTTTACATTGTGGCTGCATCACTCCCTACGTGGGGAGACTGGGCAAGCTACCTAACCACTCTGAACCTCAGTTTCCTCCTCAATCAAAGGCCAACAATATCTAGACAACTATGATATTTAAACTGAGACAGAAGTTAAGTAACTTGTCCAGGTCCCATGGCTAGGCTGGGTAAACCTATCCCCAGTGATGGTGGGAGCAGGATTTGAACCCAGGCAGGCTGGCTCCAGAGTTTGTTCTCTGTACCTGGCTGTCTTCCATGGCAGTCTTCCCCAGGGGCAGCCTTGCTCACTGCTGCCACCCCCAGGACCAGCTCCCTCGAGCCCAGTACCTATCTGCTGACTGCAGCTGTGGCTAGAGACTATTTTCCTTTAACCTGTCATGGCACTGGGGAGCCCATCACCCCTCTAGGCCTCAGGATGGCGGTCACTTCTGCAGTAGGCACTGCCCTCTCGTGTGACCCTTGGCAATGGGGTCATCATCCACTCACCTGGACTGTGGTCCTTCTTCCACTGGGACAACCAAAAGCCTCGAAGTTTGAGATCCTTAAAAATGAGCTGGCTCTGTGGGTACAAGAAGGATGAACTGGGGCTCTGAGGGCAAGCATTTCAGGCACTGCTTGAGGTACAGACTCCGTCCAGGGACAAGGGCACCTGTGGGTCTGGACAACTATGGTGTCCAGGCCTGTGTCCATGCCTGCTTCCCCCACCAGCTTACCACAGAGGCTATGACGGGCTGCTTGGCCATTCCCCCGTAGGTCACCATGGTTCCCCCAGGCCTGAAGAGTCCAGAGAGAACAGAGTGGGTGCAGGCAGACACAGAGCCCTTCTCAAACCTGCCAGAACACTTCTATTCCAACCCTGGTCCCTGAACCTTGCTCTTAGAATCCTTGGGAAGGTTTTCAAAAACTGCAGACTCTGAGGTCCAACCCAGACCTAAGGAATCAGGAAGCAAGGATCTCTATTCAAGCCAACCGACAAACACCCCTGCCAGATGATATGGATGTTGAGCCAGAGTTGGGAACTCACTGATCAAACCACCCAGTCAGGCCTGGATGAAGTACTGCAAAGAAGCGTGCTCTGCTGAAAAAAGCCCAAGCCCCGCGAGGTTAGTCCTGGCTACCCTCCACTCCTAGATGTGTGGCCTTGGGCAGTACAGACATTGGTGCAGACCTCTGCTCTTCACCTGTTCACGCTTACTCGAAGGAGCAGTGAGATGAGGTGGCTATACACATAAGGAATGGTATGGCTGGGGTAGAGGACAGTGGGCAACTGCCCTCTCGCTGCAGGAGGGCCCTGGCCAGGCCCTGCTGTCTGACACCCACACCCACCCCAGCAGTTAAACGGGAGAGGCTCGAATAGTTTTTTTTAAAATGAACAAGCTAGGACTTCCCATGCTCGACTTAACCTGTGTTCCCCTCCCCACTCCCTGGCTCTTTTAGGAGTTTGCTGATCAAGGATGATGGCAGGTGAGTGGGGGGTGCTTTGTGAACTACAGAATCGAAGAAGCTGCGGTGTGAGGCAGGTGATTCTGTCTGGGAGGCTTGTGGGTAGTTTGGTCTTAAGCTCCCTTCAGCTGACACCTGGTCCAGAAAGTAGTTCCTGGGGGGATCAAGCCCCCCCCACCCCCGTACTACACTTGTTCTAACCAGAATGGCTAACGTTCACTAGGTGTTTTCTGGGTGCCGGGCACAGATCTGAGTATTTCCACGTGCATTGGCTTGGTGAAGCCTCCCCATAACCCCCGGAGAGCACTTCTATCACTCTGGCTTTACAATGAGAAAACTGAAGGCCACCACTCACCTGTGTAACGATTTCTGCATCACCTCAGTGTCCTCGGACTAACCTTCTGACTAATCTGTACGAGGAGACTGGGGCCTGAAGGATTTTTCCTGTATTGTTTAACTTCCCACGGGCCCACAGCTAGTAAGTAGCACAGCTGGGACTTGGCACCTCCAGGGCCTCCTCCTACAGTGAGTGCTGTGGGGATGGCAGGCTGCCCTGGGGCCCCCTGGACTCGGGCGGAGGGGGTGTGCTCAGGACTCCCAGTAACTTGGGGTTAAGCCTGGCTCTCCCACTTCCAAGACCTTGGGGTGAGGTAATTACCCTTTCGGGCCTTGTGTAAATAGGGATGGGAACAGTATCCCAGGCCCGGGTGGTCGTGGGGGATGAGTCAGGCACTCTGCGCAGTCTGGTACACGAGTAAATGCCCAGTGATGGCTATCACAGCTCTCTGACCACATGACCCATCTTCCCATCTAGCCTGTGAATTCTAGAGAGTTCCCTCAGTGTTTCAGCCATCTCTCTACCCTGTAGCTAGCGAGTGCTAGCAAGTATGTGTCAACTAATGTTGTTGAGGGGATTCCTGCTTTAGTTGGAAAGTATCCTTTCAGGCACCCCTCAGCTCAAGAAGTTCATGTTAACAGAGAAAACAAGGGGAGGACATGTGCTGTTAATATTGTCAACAATGCTTATCCCCCTTGGTTGTGGGATGATAGGTAACTTTTGTGTTTAATTTTTCCTTTGTACTTTTTTTTTTAAGATTTTATTTTTTAAGTAATCTCCACACCCCACGTGGGGCTTGAACTTACAACCCTCAGGTCAAGAGTTGCATGCTCCACCAACTGAGCCTGTCAGGCGCCCCATCCTTTGTACCTTTACGTGCTTTCAAATTGTTTTGTAAGAGCATAATTTTACCTCTAAACTTAGAATCTATTTTTTAAAAACTAGTAAGAAATTTAAAAGCTAACAAGCTAGGACTTTAAGGGACTTCCTAAGATGCCCCCTCGGTTATGAATCCTTCACTACTCCCCTCTCACAGAAAGCTTTCCTTCCGGGGTCCCTTGGAGAAGCAAAGTGGACGGTTCTCGGGGTCATCCACAGAGGAGGAGCCTGGGAAAGGAGGTGCCAGGCTAATCAGGGCAGGACTGTGGTCCCAGCTTCCTGCTCAGGGTTATGCTGACTTGGCCTTGGCTTGCACTGGCCACTGGGACGTGGTCACGTGACAGTCCTCCCAGCTAAAGGCCTGGAGAGCTCTGACCAACTGGGCCTGCAGGGCTGAGGGACTTACGCTAAGTGTCGCAGCAGCTCTGTGGCGCTTTTCCCGCCAACACAGTTGAGAGCAAGCCGCGGCGGGGGCATGTCCTGGAAAATAAGGAAACTGCAGTGAGGGAGCTGCCGCTGTACAGGGGGGGTGGGGGCTGCGGGGGGCAGGGCGGGTGGAAGCTTGCTACAAACAGTGCCCCCCTGGCCCAAGCGCTGTGTCAGAGGGAGGGGGTGAAGAAAATGGGATGTTCGTGCCTTCAAACTCGGCCCAAGGAGGACCTTTGCTTTATCAACTTAATCCTGTTATCTGTTTTGGTATTTTGTTCAAAACTTGTCTCTGGGAAAGAACAGATGGTGGGTGTCTATGTTCCTTTTTGAAGGACTTCGGGTCCCCCGGGTGCACCTCTCTCTGCACTTACAACTCAGTTCACGTAGGAGGTATTGATCTCCTGCTTCAGAAACGTTCTTAAGAGGCATGTGCTCTCAAGAGAGTGTGTGTGTTTGGTCACTCCAGGGTTCAGAGGAAGGAGGCTGAGATGTTGTCTGGTCACCTACTGGGTGTGCTGGGGGTGGAGGTTCTGGAAGGTGAAGAGGCTGTGAGTTCAGAGAGCCCTGACTCCACCACTTGTAACTGTCTACCCTTGGTGAAATCCTTGATGTCTTTTGAGTCTTGGTTTTCTCACCTGGAAAAGAGATAGCACCTACTTTGTGGAACTTTTGTGGGGATTAATCAGATACAATATAAGGAGGGTACTTCAGAAATACGTTCTCTTCTCTCCCTGTGCCTCGGGTTCCCTAGGTCCTCTCCTGGCTCGGAGATTCACATTGGCTGTGAGGGCTGAGGCGACGCGCTACAAATATTCAAACCTACACATCATCCAGGGTTTTGTGAACTTTGTCTGTCTCTCTTGCCTCCCTCACAGCACCTGGGCCCTTAATGCATGCTGTCCCCTGGCTGAGGGAATGGGCTTTATCCTTCCACAGAGACAAAAAGAGGATTTGGAGAGGAGCTGGGCCAGTCCCAGTCTTTCTAGCAGGTCAGCTTTCTCCAGGGAGATGAGCATGGAATGAAGACACAATGCCCCTCATCCTAGGTACCTTAAAGAAGTTTTTCATCTCATGCTTTCTTAGCTCCTCTTCTGTGAGAACATGCTCAGCCCCTAGACTCTTCAGTCTGTCAGTCAGCTTCTGGAGGTCAGGTCTGGAAACCAAACACAATCCATGGCCCTTGGTCACACCTACTGGCTTTCTCTACCATAGGCTCGTAAGACCCTTCTGCCACAGCTGTGAGAACACGAGTTTCCCTTTGTGGGAAGCTGGGATTGAGTGTAAGCCAGGCCTTATGTAGGGGCTGGCTACCTGGTTTCATCACACTCCCAACACCTCCAGGCCTCGGTTCCCTCAGTGGTATTATGGGGTGATTTCTACAGCCCTTGCCAGTTCCAAGGTGCGAGAAACCATCTGGCCCAGGGAGACATTTCACGTCCTGACTTTGTCTACCAAAACAACAAGCTTCATTTCCTTTCCCCCACGCTTTTCAAGGGGCTCTTCAGGGTGTTGTGCAAACACACTCCAGCCCACGAGGGGCTCTGGGCCTCTGTGGCCAAGGCAAACGGTAATTTTTGTTAACACAACTGAAGGGACAGGGAAGGGAAGTGAATGTCAATTCTCCTCCAAAGACTGGACTTCCATGACAGACGTAGCCACATTCACTGACAGTGAGGCTTAAGGCACCTGGATGGTAGGGTGGAAAGAGCACGAGCCCAGGAGCTAAGTCTGTTACTGACTTACTGTGTCTTCCTTTCTCTGAAACTTGTTTCCTCACTGTAAAACAGAGATGCCAAACCTGCCCCATCTCCTTCACATCCCTAGTTAGAGCCATTCAAAGTGCCACACAGACGCTAGGGGAGAAAGGGCCCTGGGTTCGACAGTTCACAGTAGGGATAACCCAGCTTTAGGCATTCCCAAATATGAACTGGGGCTTTGAGATCATGGGTTATCACAAGAGTCTCAAAAACTCTCAAAAAGTCTTCAGCAAGGGCGGGCCCACCGCCTTCCTGCTCTCCCTTTACATTTGAGATGTCGCTCATCCTACAGCCAGAGGCCGCCTGGGCCTCCTCCTTTCGGGCAGCTTGACAACGGTCCAGTGGTGTGCGTCAGCCGCGGAGGAGGACTGCTTATGCACGGGCGCCCTCTGGTGGAGCCAGGGGCGCCTGCAGGAATCTAGGGGGGATGGTGAGGGGGAGGGCCAGGTCGCGAGCACTGGGATCAGGTCTCCCCACACACCTGTCTCGGACCACATTGACGGTCCTCAGGCCCAGGGCCGCGGCGATCTGGATGACTGCTTGCCCCACTCCACTGTTGGACGCATTCTGGATGACACAGTCTCCTGTGAAGCCAGGAAGAAATCCAAGTTAAGCCCCAGAGACCTGTAACAGGTCAAGCACTCCCTGCCTGGGATCCTATTACAGGGCAAGAGAGGGGAGTCCTCCGGCTCAAAATGACCCAGGACCTGGCTGCTGAGCTTTCTCAGACCTGTTACTTACTCTTCTCCCAATGCCCCCCAAAATTCCACAACACCCATGGTGCCTCCCGGGACTTGGCAACTCAGAGTCCACACTGTACATAATTTAGACCCCACTGTGTAAATGATTTTATATCGTTCATTATCCTCCTGATTTTTATGTCCTCAAATCTCTGCTTAGGTTATTTCCATGGTTTGCAATGTTTCCCTCTTTCTCTCTTCCTTCGTTTTGAAATCCCACATACCCTTTGAAGCACAGCTCAGGCATGGCTTCCTTCCCAACTTCCGTGTGTGTGTGTTTCCCCAGTGCTCTGCAGGTGGTGTGCCTGATCTTACACCCGGTTGTGGATAGGTCCATTTCTAGCAAAAGCCTGAAGCCTGGAGCTTCCTGAGGGCACGGCCATGCTTTATTTCCCCTTTGTGCTGCTTAGTACAGGCACACTGCCTTGAAATGGGTTTACAGCTGTGCTGGAGAAACTCGCAGCCCCAGAAACCAGGTCCTACAGGTAGTCTGTGGTGAAAGCCCAGGCCTGGCTTTGGAAGCTGCCAATGGGGGAGGCAGCGTGGCCTGCTGGGGAAAACATGGGCTCTGAAATGAGATGGACCTGGTGTGAGTCCCAGCTCTCTCACTGACTGTAACGGACCGTAACATGGGACAGGTCATGACCTCAGTTTTCTCTCCATGAGACAGGAGTCCTGGGAGTACCAATCAGGATGCTCCTCATTAGTCAGATGCCATTGTGTCCAGGAAGGTGCTCTGTTATCCAGAAATGTGATCTGAAATGCAGGGATCTGGAGCTACAGACAGGGGAGTTCCTGGAAGAAGAATGCCCATTCTCTGTAGCCAGGAGTCAGCACATAGATTGTCACCCATTAGTGGTTATGAAATCAACCTAGTGGGTTGCAAGAAGCAGAAGCATTTTTTTAAATTAAAATTCCAGCAAATAGAATTAAAAAGAACATAGTGCACCACATGTAGGTAGGGTAAATACTGCTCCATGAAACTTTGGTTTCCATTACATACATACTCACATGTGTATGTACTGGATTACAATGTAAACCATAATTCTCACTATGACTCAGTATGACAATTTAGAATAACACTGATCTAGCCCAGGCCACACCTTCCCGGAGGCAGGCAAGTGGAGATGCACCATGGGCACCTGAGGTGGGGTGGTGTCAGAATGCCCTGATGTCCAGCTGCGGCCCAAAGCAGAGGTGGCCTGAGGGGGTGAGATGCAGGTGACTACAACGCCTCCTGCACCAGGACTTGGGCAAAGGTCCCCGGTCACCTGCTGGCTTTTTCCACCAAAGGCTCCCAGGACCGCTCTGGCACAGCTGTGAGGAACTACATTTCTCTTTACGGGAAGCTGGGACTGGTTTTTAGCCTCGAGCAGTAGTGGCTACCTAAGCTGATCGTGCTCCAACATCTCTGCTTCTGTTTCAACACCCGCATGGCAGAGCTAGACTAGGCGGTTTCTCTTGCCCCTGGACATGCACAGTGTGCAGGGTGACCCTCCAACAATGGGGATGAGCCCAGCCTCCTGTCAATGGAAGGTTAATTGTGAGGGGGGTTCCATGAGGGTCTTCAGAGGCCCCCTGCCAGCAAGACTGAGCCCTGCTCGCCCACAGTGGTAACCAGCCTTCCCTGGCTTTTCCCCCTTCCATCTCGCTCTCCCCATCCCCTCCCTCCTGCTTCCTGGGATCACCTCCCCTGCGAACGGTCCACCCTCAGTCCTTGTCTCAGGCTCTGCTTTCAGGGAACCCCGAATAGAACACCTGGCTTTGTCATTTCCTTGCTGAGTGATTTCACGTAAGCAGTTTCCTTCTCTGGATCTCAGTTTCCTCATTTCTGAACAGGAAGAATACTAAAGTAGTGCGGGGTTACTGTGCTGTGTGCCAGGCACTGTGCTGAGTGTCGCGCTGCAGTGTCTCCATTAGTCCGCACAACTCCTTACTCTCCACCTTATGGGTGATGCATCTGATGATCTGAGAGATCAGTTCACAGTGAGAGGTGAAGCTGGGGTTCAGACCCAGGTTTCCTGCCTGAGGCCTCAGCTCTCCACCAATGATACCAACCTCACTGCACTGCTCTGAAGGTTTAATGCATGTACAGGCACTTATGTGAACTGGAAAGTGTCATATGAATGCTGAGTGGAATTACTAAGTTCAGCATTTTACTGAAAACACAGGCACTCTGTCTATCTTGTCTGGCTTTGTATCCCAGAGCTTAGCACAGCTCCATGTTTTTGCTGAACGACAGAATTCCATCCCAAGCTCTAGGGAATGCGATCCTTCAGCGGTTATCCAGAGTGTTCTCCTCATGAGGTCTCAGCATGTTTTCTAGGAGCCAAGCTAACAAAGCAAAAGCAACCACCACTCACTCACCCAGGTTCAGGGCCTGTCTTCCTCTCAGCCCCTTACTGGTAAGTTCCCATGGTCTCAGGGTCAGGACTTGGGTCCCATCCCAGTCAGGAGATCCCAGCCTGCTCCCAGCACCTGTGGGCTCCTACCTGGCTGCAGCTGCTCGAAGTCCATCAACATCCTGTAGGCCGTGCAGGGATTGACACTCAGGGTGGCAGCACTCTGAAGAGGGAGGTCACGCGGAATGCTGATCAGTGCTTCCTCACTGAACACAGCCTCTGTCTGCCAGGTTCCTGAGTCAGGGGATGAGTCCAGGCTAGTGAGACAGGATCCCTCTCCGCACCTGGCCCCACGTCACCCTCCTCAGTAAACGGGCGCCTAAGATGTCAGCCTTCAAGAACCACTTAGAGAGAAAAGAAGATCTTGAAGTCCTTTTGAATCTCTGTGAATCTTCATGATAGTTATGTAAGGTAGATTTTGTTATTCCCACATTAGTTACCATTAGACGTAGCTCATGTTGCCCAGCAGGTGGCTAAGGATCTGAAACTACTGGGCTCTGAGTAACATCATGACATGGGCAAGGGAAGCTGCGAAAGCCCCCATTTTCCTGCTCAGTCCTCCTTTTCCTCATCGAGGGCAGGTTGACTTGGGTAGTATTATGGAAAAAAGCATGAAAGTAGAAGTCAAAGGCCTAGGTTTGGGACCTGGTTTCGCTGGTCTGCTAGTTGAGCAGATTCCTATGTCACTGAGTTTTGGTTACCCTAATATGTAAATGACGCTGGTAAGAAGAGCCTGACTGGCCTCCTCTAAGAGCTGCTGCACAAATCAAATGAAAGAAGGGAAATGACAAACTCCTGTAAACTGGAGAGAAATGATCATTAATCTCCAGCCCACATTCCAGTTGCAGACAAAAGAATTGTAAAACATCAGTGCTGAGAAGGCCCTTAGAGCATCGAGTTTAACCTCCTCATTCAACAGGGCGGGAAACCAAGAAAGTGACTTGCCCTAAGTCTCCTGGCCAATCTGGGCTGCCCCTTCAATCTGCAGATACTTACCGTGCACCTACTGTGAGCCAGATGCCTGAACAGCACCGATGCATTCCTGCCTTTCATGGAGTTTTATTCCAGTGGAGAACACATAAAAACCAGACAAGCAGATACAGTAACTACAAATTATAGAGGCAGAAAATAACACTGGGGAGAATTATTCGAGATAGGGGTCAGGGACAGCTTTTCTGAGGACGTGTGGGCCAAGATTTAAAGGATACAGATACCAGCCACTCAAAGAGTACATCCAGAACATTCTGGCGAGAGGAAAAAGCATACGCAGAGGCTCTGAGGCAGGACAGACAGAAGAAAGACCTGGGAGGATAGAGACTGCAGGGCAGAGGGTGATGGGAAGACAGGCTTGGGCCATGGCTGAAGTGGCCTGGGCTAGAGGAATGTCACCCAGACTTTCACAGTCCTGACCTGGAGTAACCATGAGTTATGGTGTCACTCAGTACATTCGCATATATAAATACATACACATACATGTAACAGAAACCAAAGTTTCATGGAACAATATTTACCCTACTATGTGTGATGTGTGATTCTATTCCGATTTTAGTAAAAAAAAAAAAAAAAAAAAAAAAAAAAATTCCTGTTTGCAACCCCCTAGATCGATTTTGCTAGTGGGTTACAACCTGCCATCTGACAGGTGCTCATCCATGCAGGCGGGATCCTGTATAAAGCAGAGGTGAGGAGGACACAGATTCAAGCCTTGGCTCCACCACGTACTCACTAGGTCAATAGAGAAACTATCTGGAGCCTTGCTGGCTCAGGGTCTGGTGGCTGTGGGTCTCAGGGGTTTTGGCCTATGCCTCCAAAGCTCCGGAGTGTGCTGGGGATTCGAACTGTACCCTGGCACCACATGGTCAGGTATGGAGAGGAGGGGACAGCCTAGGCAACTAGTAATTGTGCTGTAGGAGGGGAGAGACAGTGTGGGCTTCAGGGACCAGGTAGTAGAGACAGGAGGTAGAAACACACTTTGTTAAGGGCTGTATCAGTTCCAGAGTAGATCTGTGGCTGAGAAGACAAGACACTGGAAAACTGAAGGGTTCCTTTGGAATCTAGGAGGTACCTGGGCATTCTCTGGGCTCCACCCAGCCTGGTTTTCAAATCTTCATTGCCATCTTCATAATCATGGCCCCCATTCACCTTAGCCAACATGTACCGTCTCTACTCAGCGCCAGACACTTACTACAGGGCCTTCTATGCGTGAAATCAGGGGTGTTTTCTAATTCCCCTTGATGACACCACAATGGAAATCCAGCCTTTGACATGAATTTCTGGGGCTTGGCAGTCCCTAACCCTCTTCTCAAGAGAACCTGGGTGGGATGGGGGTAGCGCCCAAGGTCAGCCCCAAGAGCTTTCAGGGTTTTAAAGTAGAAACTCTTAGACCCTGGAGTGGGGGACCTGTTTTAAAATCCCGGCTCTGCCATTCATGATTTGTGTGGCTTAGAATTATCACTGCACCTTTTCTGACACTCATGTCATAGTGTGAAGATTAAACGCAATGACATTTGTACAAATGATCACTGTGCCTAGTACACAGTAGATGTGGACTGTCCCTTGGTTTTCTTTACTGATCCTAAGTCCCATGTCCTAGTTCTCAGGACTCCTGTTGCTCACTCCTGTGCAACTGGCCCTTAACCATCTCTACCACCCAATGCAGGGGTCGGCAAACTATGCCATGGGCCAAACCTGGTTTACCACCTGTTTTTGTTAAACCAAGTTTTATTGGAACATAGTCATGCTCACTTCTTATGTATTATCCATGGCTGTTTAGGATGGCAGAGCTGAGTAGAGGCAGTGTGGCCTGCAAACCCGAAAATATTTACAATTGGCCCCTTTAAAAAAAAAGTTTGCTGACCCTGATCTCGTGCGTACGGAAATTTAATTTGTCAAAATTCCTGTGTGTCTTCCCTCAGCTGAGCTGCACGAGTGAGTTGGGATATGCCAGGCAGTGACTGTTAGCCGCACTGTAGAGATCAGGACACTGAGGCTCAAAGTAGCTGTGGTTTCAACAAGGTCACCCACGGGGGTGGAATGAGATTCCCAGGCCGATGCTCTTGCTCCCACCCCGTGCTGCCTCGGGAGGGTTTTGAGCATGTCCGATGAGAAAGTCAGTCTGTACATTCTCTGGCCTGGTCTCCCTAGGGACTGGCTGCCTGTGGGGAAATGCTGGCTATGGGCACAGCTCAGCACCATGAAGGATGGTCAAGGTCTGGCCAGTTGAGGACTGCTCTGTTTACTGACTGTCACTCTTACTAACCTGCAGCCTTCACCAGAAGAAAGACCATGTCTGTTCGCTGCCGTGTGCCAGAGCTCTGCACACGGCAGGGGCTCACAAAATGCTTGCTGACTAAATGGAGTCGATGACAGTCCCAGCCATTATAAAATCCTCATGCTCTTTGACTGGCATGCACCTGGTGGGAAAGACTGACCTTTTGTCCAGGGAGAAATCCCATTCTGACTGACACCCACCTCCTCCACCTGTGTGATTACCCGTAACCCTGGCAGACGCCCCTCATTCTTCTCTCCAAATCCAGTGACCGACTTCTGTTCCTTTAGCTCCTAACTCTAACCTGTCTTCTCAGACCCTATGGCACTGCCTTGTTCAGACCCTTCTCATGTGAAGCCTTAACTGTTTAGCCACCTCCTTACTGGCTTCCTGCCTCCAACCTCTGCCTTTCCAGAGCATTCTCTGCACTGCCCACGTCTGGTCCACTCATGCTTCTGAACTCTTCCTCGGGCTCTCTCTGACCCTAGATGTGTGCCCTCCATGACTGGGCCCCCGCCTACCTCTACAGCCTCATCTGGTGTCTCCCTCGGGCCAGTCAGGACCCAGCCACACCCCTGCAGTTCTGACAGTGCCATGCCTTCTCCCACACGCGCACCTTTGCACACGCTGCACCCCCTGCCTGGAAGCCCTTCCTCACCTAGCCCACAGGGTGGCTGAGTTCAGGCACCAATTCTTTGGGAAGCCTCTTCTCATGCTTCCGAAGACAGGGGACTCTTGCCTTTGTGTCCACCCTCTCTTTACAGTGCTTACCAGATTGTATTGTGCTAAGTGTTGTTTTTCTGTTCCTGGGTTCCCCATCCCCAGCCAAGAACACTTTGAGGGCAGACACTGTGTCAGACAGGGGCTGGCGCAAAGCACCAGTCCCTCTTGATACAGTGAATCCTGCAGCTGTCTGCTCAGATGGCTGGGCTCCTTCACTGCCAGGGGGGCTGCAGGAGAGGGTGGAGCCATTCTTGGCAACTTTTCTTTTCTTTTGGAGGGGCAGGGGCAGAGGGAGAGGGAGAGGGAGAGAGAGAATCCCAAGCAGGCTCCATTCCCAGCGCAAAGCCCAACACAGGGCTTGATCTCACCACCCCAAGATTGTGACCTGAGCCGAAATCAAGAGTTGGATGCTTAACCGACTGAGCCACCCAGGCGTCCTTCTTGGCAGCTTTTCTGATCTCAGAGAAGAAAAGAGCTTCTAGTAGACTTCTGTTACTGTTTTTTCCTGCCTGGTACCTTTCTTTTACTGTTCCTTCCTAACCTCTGAGGCTGTCAACCACAAAGCCCCATCCTCTGAACCACAGGGGTGGGCAAGAGACTCAGCTGGGGCAACTGGAGTGGCCCAACCCCACACCCCTGGTGGTTTTAGGTCATAAGCATCTTTGCCACAAGCATTTTTGTCATATAATTCATTAGCCATAGGCAATTTTGCCATAAAAAGTTAAAAAAAGTTTGGTTTGACAGTTTGTTGGTTTCATCTACTGGTTGACAGTTTGGTTTCATTTCTCCATTGACACATCCCTTCCGTTTTATACTGTATAAACCTTAGCCCTCATAATGGTCAATACATTAGCACAGAGTTTTGAGCCCACATTTCCCAGAGAACTTAGGAACATCTATCAACAGAAATGTGACAATATGCCAAAACCAGATAATAGTGCAAAAGGCTTTCACAACATAATACAAAGCCCAGTTACAAACGTGCATCCTAGTATCTGGAAACTGATACCTCTTTTAATCAAGGAAGACTTTTTAAAAAAAAAAAAAAAGCATGATACCGATTCAGGAGATGAATCAACAAGCAAAAACATCGTATGATACTAGGAATAAAAGACTTTGAAGACAAGCGCTTAGGTACCTTTTGTGGATCATGAAATAAAATCAGTATTTGTGCAGTATTGCTATGGATCTACACTATACATTTTGAATATCTTCCAACATTTTGTATTTTGCAATAAAGTCCTTTTTTTGTTACTCATTTTTCATGTTTCATGATGTCCTTTTTAATGAATGTCGTGCTTTTATTTTTCATGATTTTATCTTTTAAAGCAAAGTTGCCTTATGGCCAATTAGTTATGCCACGAAAATGCTTGCAGTGAAGATGCTTGTGGTGACAGTGCTGGAAATGACGGGGCTCATGGATCAGCAAAGACCCAGGCAGGGCCGGTCAGAGTCCTGCTAGCAGATGGATATGCCTGTGCTGGGCAGACTGTGTTCATTTGTTTGTTCTTAGGATGACGCAAACCTCAGGATGCTGGTGGCCATCTATGAAAAGTCAGTTTGAATCTCACCTCCACCACTTACTGGCTGGGTGACCTTGGGCAAGTTGCTTAATATTTTACATTTGTCTCGTATCTACCTCCTGTTGTGGGAATAACTGAGTTAATATATACAAAGTGCTTAGAACAGTGCCAGGTGCAAAGGGAGTAGACAATAAATATTTGTTGATGTTATTACAGCACTATGTGGGAAGATTCCATCTGAGAACTAGTGAGAACAAGAGAATGAGCTCTGATATCACTGGGTTCCTGGATCCAGCAGTGCCTGAAGCCTTGCATCTCTTGTACTTCCAAGTTCCAATTAACCCCAACCAATTAACTTCTTCTTCTTCTTTTTTTATACACCAAGTTTGAATCAACTCTCTGTGATACCCCAGAGAATCCTAATACTGTAGTATAGCGGGAAAAACAGTGGCGACAAGATTTTTGGTGGGCTTTCAGTTTGCTGTTTGAATTTGAGCTTCAGTCCCTGAGACGTCCAAAAGGGTAGATACTGTCTCTTCCCTGCTTCCCTCTGTGGCTGCTGTCAGGATCCTTTGTATAATGTTTGTGCCTCAAAAACTGAAGTGCTAAGGCACAAAACTCATCAATGACTCCTTACTAGATATCAAAGAGAACCCTAACTCCTTAGCTTGGCTTTTGCAGGGCTCCCCCATGTGGCCCCACTACCTTTGTAATCTTGTTCATCATTTAAGCAATCCTCTCCCATGTGCAAATCCTCTGCTGAGGCTACACAGGATTTCTCACCATTTCCCACAGTCACCTGTGTCTTTGCTCATTTCATTTCCTCCAAATGTAACGATTTCTGGCTCATCTCCATCTAACATAATCCATCCATCAAAGGTCCATTCCAAAGAAGCCTCCTCCACAAAGCCCTCATCCTTCCTTAAGACTGTCTCTTTCTCTCTCACATTTGCATTCACACAGAGAGGAGCCAGAAGTGCCCTCTGCTTCCCGTGAACTTCTAACACACCCTTTATTGAGGTTACTAGTTTGGAGATTTCTTCAATTAGATTTTAACCTTCTGGAGGGCAGGGGCTGTCTTATTTGGGTTTCCCACTGTATCTTATAGCAGGGGTTTAGGGATGTAGGGATTCACAGCTCTGATCAACATAGGCCCAAAGAGATGAGAGAGCAGGTCCACTACCTCCAGAGTGGAAGAAACACAATTTCCGCTCTCCTGTTCCGCTCCCACTGCTACTGGTGGTGGGTATATGAACTCACTAATAAACCCTGCATTGCTTAGTCACACTGAGCCAATGAGCAAACATTTCCAGTGCAAGTGAAATACAATCTGGAACAAAGACAGGCTGCAGACACCTGGAGAAACTCACCCAAACCGGCACTGGCTGGAATCACCCAGTCTCCTGGCTTCACCCCAGTCACACTGCTGCCCACTGCCACCACCTGTCCAACGCCTTCGTTCCCTCCAACAGCAGGCAGCTTGGGAAGGAGGCCATAATTTCCTAAGGGAGAAGAGCACAGAGGGTCACCCTGTGAAGTCTGGGCAGTGAAAGAGCATGAACTTTGGAGTCAGATCTAAGTGCGATCTGTGCTCTGCCTCTGACCTGCTGTGTAACTAACCAGACTCTCTGAGCCTTAGCTTCTTCATCTGTAAAGGGGATAATATTTTTTAGTGTTCATGGTTATTATGGGGATTAGATATTGTATGAAATGAGCCCACCATATCGCAGGCACTCACAGTGGTTGGTTTACTCCCCACTGCAATCTTTCTAACTCTTGAAAAGCCTCACATTCCAGAGAAGGGAGGCCAGAGAGGACTGGTAGTCTGCAGATGGGCTCATCTGGAGAGCAGCTGCTGCTAATCACAGGAATTTCACACCCACACCTGAGGAAGGATGAAAACAAGGTGGCGGCTAAGCAAAAAAGCCAATTAACATAAGCCCCAGAAACCAAGGTTACCTTGGATCATATTTATGTCAGATGGATTGATAGGGGCCGCCAGCATCTTCACATGGACGTCTGATCCACCCACAGCAGCTAGCTCCAGGTTCTTCAGTCTAAGCACAAAGCCAGAGAGAGATGTTAATGTCACCCAGGCTAAACAGGGCATCTTTTGCTCAAATCATCTCCCCAAAGTAGGTCAGGCAGCAACATTTTTGAGCTGCCATTGTGTGCCCAGGGATTAGGGTTGTTAGAAGAGAGAAAGGTGCTATAGGGAATTAGCACAGGCTATGGGTTAACTCATTAACTGCATGTGGAAAACCTCTAGTACCCTCGAAATCCCCTTGCCCATTCTAAGACAGAAGCTAGTAAACCTTCTGCTGGCCTGGATTCGCCTTGTGTTTTCCAAAACTTGCTTATCACAATCACCTGGTGTGCTTACTAATGCAGATTCTCAGGCCCCAGCTCAGACCTACTGAACCAGAATCTCAAGATAAGGGGCAGCCCAAGCAGTTCTTATAGACCACCATAACTGGGACACCCTGGGCTAGCTTATTTGTTCTCCACTTTTTAATTTTATTTACATATCTGTTAGTTGCAGAGCGGGTGAGGGAAATGGAAAGATGTGCTACATAGTTCAGAAAGAACTCCGTGTGTGACTATGATTCACCCCCTGGGGGGATGTCCCTTCTGGGTTAGAATCCTGGTCTGTCAGAAGGGATGCTGGATGGACCACTGAGTCTCAGGTATGAAGCCCCACCACATGATGGCTGTGTCGCCATGGGCAAGTTTCTTCCCAACTCTAGGCCTGTTTCTCCCTTTGTAAAAAGGCGGGCGGTGGTGGTTGTTTGGACTTGCTCACTGCCAAGAGCTTCTCCCATTTCAGGTGGGATTTCTATGTGGTAAGGCTCTGGTCACAATGGGCCCTACACAGTGGGACTAACGCCTTTATGCACTAGAACTTTGGTTAATGGGTTAAACCTGCTAAAGGGCTTTTGAGGGAGCCCCAGTGATAAGGGGTGTGTGTGTGTGTGTGTGTGTGTGTGTGTGTGTAATAAAAGGAGAGCTTCCAAAAGTGTGTGTGTGTGTAATAAAAGGAGAGCTTCCAAAAAGTGTGTGTGTGTGTGTAATAAAAGGAGAGCTTCCAAAAAGTGTGTGTGTGTGTGTGTGTGTGTGTGTGTGTGTGTGTAATAAAAGGAGAGCTTCCAAAAAATACTGACTGGTATCCTAGACCAGCGGTCCCTGTGACCTTTTAATTACCAGAGACTCCTTTCTTTCTCCACACCAAGACTCCATGTTTGCAGCGTTTCCCTCTGCCCAAATGTACTTGTTAAGTAATAACCCTCTTCAGTTTTAGTTATCAAAGGCACATATAAGTGCCACACAGAGGTTCTTAGCATTAGGCCAGTGTCATTAGGCATTAGTGTCAGTGAACTAAACTGATGTAATTCTATCCACTTCTGGCAGAAATCTGACCTTTTAATTATACCTGAGGCTCCATTTGGGGTAAAAATGTGATTTTCAAGAAACATCTTGTACTCATAGTGGTAACAATGGTGGCAGGTATTTATGAGGTATTTGTCATACATCAGGTCCTGTGCTAAGGGCTTTAAATATATGCTCTGATCTAAGCTGTAACTCTCTTGTGAGGAAAGTACTGATAATCCCATTCTGTCAAGTAGGAAATGGAGGCTCCTCGAGATGATGAAACTTGCACAGGGTAAGAGAACTGGTCAGTGGCAGGGCTTCCCTGCTTTCAAAGTCGGCACTCTGATTTACCGTGCTCTGCATGAGCATCCTGAAGTTAGTCTGGGAATCCCCCTGATGGCCTCCAAGGACCCCTGGGGATCTCAGGGCCCCAGTCTGGGAGTCCCTGTACTGGATCATGACCAAAGTGAGGGAGGCCATGCCTCATCGCGACTGAGAAACAGCTGCAAAAAACTGAAAAAGAAACACTGTACAGAAAATAGTTAACTCGGAAGGAGTTATGACCAAGCCAGAAAGAATAAAGGGCCCTTCTTGTTTAGGGAACTATTAAGGAATGTATGTATTTATACACAGCTGGAGGAAGGGAGTCCTTGTAATAACAATAATCATAATAACTACTGTTTGAGTGCTTACCACTGAGGCACTCTGAAGTGCTTTCCATGCCAGCTTTCTGCCATTATTCTGATTTTATGGCTGAGGAACAAAGGCACAAAAGAGGTAAATAACTTGTTGAAGGCCATGAGAAGTACTCAGTGGCTGATCTGATTTTAACCTGGTGGTCTGACGCCAGAGAAGCCAGCTGGTAAGGGGCTAAGTGGACCAAGCAGAGAGTGGCAAGCTGAGCACCAGCCTGGAGTGGTGTGCAGGTGTGATCCTTGCTGGACCTTCCTGGGGAGCTGGAGAGGGGTTCACAGCTCCCCAATCTCCCCAGCAGGTGGGGCAGAGAGCCATCAGCCTGACCGTGATGTCTCTCTCTGAACGCGTGTGTAAGTCTGCAAGAAAAATCCTGCCCAGAGCAAATGAACTGTAGACTAGCTGCCCCTTCATATTATCTGTACTGCTTTTCTCTGACATTGTGACAAATAATCATACAAGCCGACACAGTCCACGTGCTCAAGCTACTTAAAGACATGCTCTTCCCTCAGCCCAGAGTTTCTTTTCCACAGCTTCTCCACGAAGCAAGAAATTCAATTCACCCTTTAAAATATCTTCTGACCCTCTTGGTCCTAAGAAAACCACTTGCTCCATCTGCAGTGCTCTCGTTACTCAGAAGGGGTGACTATACCATTTAAGACCAACTTACGTTGAGTTTTTCACGGTTTAGTTCATGAAGTCTTTTCATACATTTCTTTCAATTGATCACAACAGGTCTAAGTTCACATTCCTTTTCTAAAACTGCGGGTGAGATGTACGTCAGAATGTCAGAGTTCAGACCGCGTATTATCTACAACCCCCTGTCGGGGTTGGGGCAGCACTCTGTGATCAGACACATTGTTTCTGCAGCAAAATGTATGAATATTCACACTAAGTGGGATGAATAATGACCAAATAAAAACTTCACTGTAGATCAGGTTTTCCCTCCAAACGAGCTGTGAAACAAAAATCAAAACAGAACTGTCAGTTTGTAGAACTTTCTGGATTTTGGAGTTGCAGATTCCAATTTGGATTTGGATCCAGGTCTTTCACACTCAGTTCAGGGCTCTTTCTACCTAACCTCCAGTTTTATAGTCAGAATGTGCATGTGTATTGTCTCCTCACTTGGCTATGAGCTCCCGGAAGGCAGAGAACCCTTAGTCTGAACTCAGTGTTTAGCACAGTGCCTGGGACCAAAGCAGTGCTCAAGAATGTGCTCAATTTCCTAATGAAATTACCCAACTCTCCTCCCTACAGAGAAAATGTGGCATAAAAGTGCCAGCCATTTTTAGGCAATCAGGGGAGAGGCTTGAGCCATAGGGATTTAGCTACTAAGGCTTATACTCGGCTCTTCCTGGTTCTGGGCTGTTTAGGAAAAGAACGCTAAAGGACTACAAATAAAAATGGAGATTGTCTTTAAGAGAGTTTGGTCTAAGCAAAACCCATGGCTCTTTTCCTCACAGGAGAGTGCAGATCAGGTTTGCAGTAAATCACACTTTAAAGATCCAGATGACCACGGTCAAGATGGGAATATTGGTGGATCTCAGTTCACAGATGAAGGGAGAAGCATAGGTTTGAATCCTGCCTTGGTCATTTATCAATTAGATAAACCTCAAAATACTCATCTGTGAAATGGGGAGAACACTAGAGTCCAGCTCACAGGATTAAATTAGTTAATGTAAATAAAGCATTTGCTAGAGTACCTGATACACAGTAGCTGCTGAAGAGATGGTAGCTGTTATCAGTGGCAAAATAGCCAAGGAATCCTTTGGAACAATTAGCTGTTGATTCCTTTGAAAAGAATCACTGAATCACTGAAAGGAAGACAGTACCTTTTTGTAAAACTCAAGTAAATTTAACTCAATGAATATTTACTGACAGTCCTACTCGGTGTCAGGTACTCTCTCAAACCAAGGGGTTTAAAGAGAAAACAAATTCGCCTGGGGGCTTGACGTGGTCACTGCAAGACGTGCAGCTCGAGGGACAAAATGCAGGATTGGCAATTGGGCTTTGGAAGAATGGTACCTTAGTTGGGGCTTGAAGGATAGCAGTTTACTGGGTGGACTGAGGGAGGAAGACAGGCTTTCTTGCTAGAGAGAATGGCAAAGAATCTGACTTGGTAACTGGCCGGGCAGTAGGTGCAGTCTGGACAGGAGCCACGGGAATGGAGGGGTTTTTATAACCTGCAATCTCTTAAACAAGAAATGCCATTGATGTCACTTGGGGGGGAGGCTTAGTCTTTGATGGCTCCCAGGCTTCTGGTGTGGGCAACTGGATGCTGACAGAGGGAGGAAGGAACAGTGGTTTGGGGTGGGGAGGAAGGTGTTATATTTGGAGCTTGAAGCAGGCACCTTGCAGTATGGTATGGGGCAGAGGGCACTCCAGGCTAGACAGAGCTGTGAGCCAGCTGTGTGCAGCTGGAGAACGGGCTGGCAGATCACCTTATTTTGGGTGATCAGGCTGAACAATTAAACGACAACTAATGTTGACAGTTTACTAAGCTCCAGGCATTGTTCTTAACATTTTATATACATGATGCTGTTTAGTGCTCAAAACACCTACCAGGAGGGTGTTATCACCCCAATTACAGATAGGAAATTGAAGCTCAGAAGTAACTTGCCTAAGGTAAGACTGTTAGTTAAGTGGCAAAACTTGATCTTAAGCTTGACTCTGAAGCTCAGACTGTTGAACACTGAGCTGGCCTCCTTTACACTGTTTGTGCTCTTCCCATCCTGAGAGATGGTATTAGGTATTTCCCTGGGGTAAAATACGTTTGAGATATGCTGCTTACTTAATCGCCCTTCCGAAGATTCAGACTGTGCATCGGAGTCACAAAGGCTGGGAGAGGTCATCGGGGAAAAAGCCCATGTGCCTCTGTGTAATCCAGAGCTTCCAGAGTTAACTCAGCTGGGAACACTATTTTCAAGGCACACCGAATACATGCCTGCCCCCAGACAGCAGTTCGAGAAGTGCCGCACCGGGCTACGACCTGCTCCCAGTTCTCTTCTTTGTCCTCTGGGTAGCCTAGCTGCTCTGTGCTGGCTGAAATTCAAAGCAGTGGGAGGGAAGGAGAGCAGGGCAGGGATGAGGGTCTAGGAGATGGAAAGCTGAAGCTGCAAACACAGGTGGGTGAGGGCAGGGGCAGCCCTGACACATGCTGCTTGCCCGGCGGGAGGTGTGTTGGTCCAGCTGCATCTCACCAGGGAGACCAGCCCCAGCCTGCCCCGTGGAATGCCATTAACACCACAGACACTGCTGTTCCTGCACATAGTTCTAACGGCGTCGTCAAGGATACCATTCTGCCGAGACAGGAAGGAAAACGGGGGCCAAGTCTGAATTCCAGGAGTTGGACCTCTGGTGTAATGATAGCAATTTCTTCCTTTCTTTTTTTTTTTTTAAAAACTCACCAAAGGAACCGGTGGCTGTGTTCTGGAGTGCAAATGAGGCACCCAAACACAGTCTGGCTAGATCTCAAGTCACTTCCCCGGGACTGTTCACGGCCTTCCCCTGTGAGTGTAATGGCGCCATGCAACTCGGAGGGATGCCACTGTCTTCACTCAACAGATCCCAGACTGGATAAGGTCACAATGGCTCCTTTGAGGCCAAGGCTGTACACCTGTGATGCCATATGAACTACAAGGGAGACAAAAGCGGGCAGAAGAAAGAGCCTTTTGAGATGGGGGAAAAAGAGGCCAGTACTCTGGGGACTGGCTCAATTCTATTTGCTATGTAAGGCAGGCACTGGCCAGCTCTGCGAAGATCTCTTTCCCGCCTTCTGCATTTAATTAGCCACCATTTGTACTTATCTTGCATCTTCTACTCAATCACCTCAAATTGATCAATATCATTTGAGCTGGAAGAATAAGCAGGGAGAGACTGTCATGGGCCACAGAGACTTTCTCACCCTGCTCATTACAGAGAGCCAAGAATGTGTGTCCACCATAGGGCAGTGGGTGAAGGTAACCTACATCCTACGTGGCTCCCTCCAGTCTGTCTGCAATCCCCATGGTCACGAACAAGCTGCGTCCTGTGGTTTGTTGAAATGCTTGCTGTGCTGGGTACATTGTCCGGAGATCTGATTAATAAATTAATAAGCAGGGCACACTGGGAATTGTGGAAGAATGAAGTTCTTTGGCTTGCAGCTTTGTAACAGCTCACCCCCCCAGCAGGGGGCTTCTAAAGGAGTCCTGGGCTCCCAGGGAAAGCTCTTTCCCCGAGCCAAGCTCATACACTCCATGTCTCTCGGTGTGCTAGGCATACCCACTTGCCTCCCTGTGCCTCTTCTGGCTTCCCGGCCTCAAAGTAATCTTGCCCTCTCACCGTTCAGAACTGCTGGCATGTCAGTACAGTCATTTTGAACAGAAAGGAATTAGAGACTTGGAGGAACTTCTGGAAGTTTCTACACAGGGTTGGCAAAGAAACCCTCTCTCTACCTTCTCAATCCCCTACTTTCTCTCAATTAAGATTACCAGTAAGCTTGTAAGCCCTGTAATATTCTGCAGCTGCTGACAGCAGGAAACTTGCCTGAAGGGAGCTGCAGAGTCTGCTCCTTCGTTTGCTGAGACCTAACCTTGTTGATCCAAAGAACAAGACTGGGCCACAGCAGGGAGATTGAGTCCCTGTCTGCAGCTGCTTTTGTCTCTTTGACAGGTACAAAGATGACCATGCATCCTCTGCCTGGCGGGCTGCTAATTACGATACCAACCAGGAGCAAAGGGGGCCCTTGGTGAAATTTTGTATCCAGGACCCCTGATTTCTAGTCGCAGCACTGCTTCCTGGAGTTTGCTAGAACCACCACCGGCAGGCATACAGTCCAATGTCTACTCAGTTTCACAGCTCTCAGAGCTGGACAACTGCTGGATCAAAGGGCATTCAGTCTCATATCCATTCCCGTGGCTGCAGGATTATGTGGAGAAGGATGTCAAGGCCTCACCTTGTCTTGGCAGGAAAAAGTGTCTCTTGGGGAGAATGGGTTAAAGAGATGTACAGATTTTGAGTTACATAGAATACGGAGCTTGATGGTTTGTCATTGCCACAGAAGATGGGGTGGGGGGAGAGACAGCATGTGTGCCCCTCTTTACCACTGCTGACCCTGGTCAACCCCTTCATTTTCTCAAAGAATAACTGAAAAGACTGGAGACTGGAGTGACTTCCTCACTCTAACAATGAGTGGCAGAGTGGGGACCAGAACCCAGGCCAGTGCCCTTGCGGGTGGGTCCCCAAAGACACATCCTGAGCTACAGAGTAACCTGAGCCACAGAGTAACCTCATGGCATCTTTGCTTCTCTTGTCACCCCCTCCAGAGTGGGGAAGTCCTGGAGCCACACCAGAGAACTGCAGCAGCTGCTAGGAGGGCCAGACAAGCATAATAACTTGGGGTTGCACTGGTGGGGGGCGGGCAGCTCTCCTCCCACACTCCATACATAGGGGAAACTCCTGTCTGGTGTACGATACTTCAGAGTATCACCCTCAGGGTTTTGGCCCTCAAGTCATAGTGTGAAGTCCAGAGGGAAGGTAATGTACAGGTGTTACAGGATGTGGAGTCCAGCTTGAGTCTGAATTCTGTGATCTCAAGCTAGTCCCCTCGGAGCCTGATGCAGCTGATACCTCCTTCAAGGATCACGTACTGAGTGCATGGTAGGCCCTCAATAAATACTCGCTAATCAGACACACCAGGTTTTCTCTTCCCTCTGGGCTTTTACATGTGCAGGGGCCTCTGCTTGGAACATTTCTACACTTTTCCTCATATACGGCCCACCTGATCTTCTAGGGGACTCAATCTAGACCTCGTGGCTTCAGAGAAGGCATTCTGACTATTCTGAGGGGTTTAGATACCCCTGTTCTGGGTGTCCACAGCAGTCTAAACATATCCTGACATGGCACTTGTCTCACTGGGCTATGGTCACCCATCTCCTGGACTCAGGTGTGAGTACCTTAAGGGCAAAGACCTCAGATTATTCACCTTTGCATCCCCAGCCTTGCCTTGCACATAGTAGGCCCTCCAAGAATAACTCCTGGCTAACTTACTAAATCAATGAGTTCTGTCCCCTCCTCCTTCAACTAATGACCATAATGAAGGGCTCCAAGAGACAAATGAACAAAATCCAAATTCTCAACTGAGTGCCAAACCAAAATCCTGTTTTTTTTCCCCAAGCATCACAATTCTGGTTTAAAAACCAAGTCACCTGCATAGAGTTTTGGTTGTAAACACTGACATCAACTGTAAAAAGAAGTCCCCTGAGAGTAAACAGTGTCCTACAGTGAGGACTCACACCCCATACAGCCTGGGTCCTCACTACCTGCTCCCCTAAATCCCATCTGGCTAAGACAGAATGGGTTTGTCCAAGGGTTTCACAGCTTCATTTCATTTTGTGCTGGCAGCTGGCAGCAGGCAGGCAAGAAAGCCGTGATGACCAGGATGCTATTTTATCAAAGCTTCAGGATCTTGAAAAGGGGATCAGAAAGATAATAACATTCCTACCATCTTCCCCAGGGTGGGGCTGCCCTTCCTATGGAGGATAAAGATTTGGGCTCACCTGAATGGCTTATAAAGTTCCCCCTTTTTTTTATTAAAAGATTTTATTTATTTATTTGACACAGAGAGAGCCAGCTAGAGAGGGAACACAAGCAGGGGGAGCGGAACAGGGAGAAGCAGGCTTCCCGCCAAGCAGGGAGCCCGATGCGGGGCTAGATCCCAGGACCCTGGGATCATGACCTGAGCCGAAGGCAGACGCTTAATGACTGAGCCACCCAGGCGCCCCAGTAGTTCAAACCTTTAAATGAAAAAGGCCCAAGTGCTTATTTGGCAAGTTCATTTTGGGGGAAAGAGAAAAAAGCTCTAGGGGATGGGGGAACAAGGCTTAATAGACCAGCTGGAATGTTTGGGGGCCAACAGGAATGAAGAGAAGGACATTCAGAGATCCCTGGAAGTCTCATTCTGAGGAGTTCTGCAACCCCTCAGACCCGAGCAGACCGTTCCTCATTTCCTCCCTGCTTTTCACAGTGCAAGCACCACAAACTCTGCCAGTTTGGGGAACACTCTGCTCAGGCTCTGAGTGGTTCCATGGCCCTGCCTGGTGTAACCTGACCCACACACCCAGTCACTGGCATATTTAAAGGACACCTGATTCTTTCTGTGACAGCGTGGTTACCCTAAACCTCCAAAGACATGACTACAAAGAAGAGAATCCCAGCCTCTGGCTTCAGTCCATACACGAATAAGTCAAGTTGCCTGAATCTGGGTCAGAAGGGAAAGCCACTCTTCTGGGGCAGAGGGAGAATTACCTCCTGCCTAACAGTCTGTATCCACAAGGGCAGTGGTTCTCAACCCTGGTCAGGGCATCAGAATCACTTGGGGAGTTTTAAAAAAACACAGATGTTCAGGGCCATCCTAGACCTACTAAATACCTCAGGGGAGGCATCTGGGAATATGGAGTAAAAGTGCCATAGGTGACCGCAGTGTGAAGCCAAGGTTGAGGAATACTGCATGAAAGTATCATGTTTTGAACTTCTGGGAAATTACTAGGGTTCCACACAAGGAGACGAGAGCCCTCTTTTTTCCCTAAGTGGCATCTGCTACCAGACCAGTCTGTTCCAGATTCCCTGGCTCTCCAAGAGGAGGGAATGAATCAGGAGGCAACTTCACTCAGCTGCCTAACCTTCCCAGGCCTTTCCAAAGGGTCCCATCCTCATCACCACAGAACTCAATAAAAACAAAACACTTCTTATAGAAATTAGATTCATAATTAACATTTTTGGATTACTTGTTTTGTGTCAGTTCCTTTACCAACCAAGTAGAAGCCTGTGAGACAGGCACCACATCATTCCTGTTTGGGGTGCGTTCCTGGAAAATGGTGTTCGTCAGAGATTTACCAACTCATTACAGTACAGTCCTCAAGGATAGGTCTTCCTGACACAGTGATCATTACCTATGATTAACATACAAGTTGAGGGTTACTGACTGATGTGTCTTCTCAGTATTTTCTCATGGTGGATGTGGCTAGGGTGAGTGCATGACCCTGAATTTAACTGAGGCTTATCTCCTCCAGCTGTCAAAACATCTGGCTTGAATTTTTTTTTAAAGGAAAAATATGGAATGCCTCATGAATTTGCGTGTCATCCCTTGCGTGAGCAGGGACCATGCTAATCTCTGTATCATTCTACTTTTAGCATATGTGTTGCTGAAGAGAGCACTCTGGCCTATATTTCGGCCATAAAAATAATTCCACGTTTGCCTATCCTTTGGAAAACAACCAAACCATTTGCTGGGGATCAGAGAGTTGTAAACAAGGGATTGGAGGAGAGTATGCAGGCACTTTTCAGTGGAGAGCATTAGATTGATCACAGCTATTTAGCACTATTAACTATACCTATACTGTGTCCACATTTATAATCATGTAACTGAGGCTCAGAGAACTTCAGTAACCTGCCAAACACACAGAGCTAGGATGGAGTAAGGACTGGACTCCAGGTCTGATTCCCAGACCAGTGCTTCTGCCTTAGCTCCATTACAGTGACCCCACTAGCCCTTCTGAATGGTTATAGTCACTTATGTGCAGATTTATAACGGCTGACAATTCACATACTGTTTTTATCAACCACATGCAAAAATCATGGATTAAGATCCAACAGAATTTTAGGAGAACATATTCATAAAAGTAATGAGGGCTCAGAGGGACTGAGTGACTTGTCTAAGATCAAACAGCTACTAAGAGGTAGAGTCTGTATTTGACCTTAGGTCTGTAAGGCTCCAAAACAGGAACTCTTTTTAACTGGCTAAAGGCACATACATAGTGTGATAAAGAGGAAATCACATGAGATAGGAGTAGAAGCTATGGGTTCCTGTCCCTGTTCTAATCCTTATTAGCAATATCACTTTGGACAAGTCCTGTCTTGTCTTCTGCAAACTGAAAACAATGGTCTCCCACCTACTTTCTGGGAAGTGAAGATTCAAGTGGACATAAAAGCATTCAGAAAATACTCCCCCCCCCACCAAAAATAGTAATAGAGCCTAGGAACTCAGGCAAATCAGTAAGACCTGGGTTTAAATTTCGACTCTGCCACTAACTGGCTGTGTGACCTTGGACAAGTGATTTTATCCCTCTTACACCTCAGTTTTCTCACTGACGAAATGGGGCTAAATCAAGTACCTTCCCCAAAAGTGACGATTAAATGAGAGCATCCATTTGGACACCTCCATTATGTGCCTGACACATAATACCCGGTCAGTAAAAGTCATTGAGGGATAAATGGATAAAGAAAATGTGGTATACACATGTATAATGGCATGTATATATATAAGGTAGTGGAATAATGTCCATAATGTTATATACTAGAGAAATAAAATAATGGAATATTATTCAGCCATAATAAAGAATGAAATCTTGCCACTTGAGACAACAGGGATGGACGCTGAGAACATTATGATACATTAAATAAGTCAGAGAAAGACCAATACTGAATGATCTCACTTCCATGTGTAATCTAAACAACAACAACAACAAAAACCAACTCACTGACACAGAGAACATACTGGTGCTCAGGTGTGTGTGTGCATGCGTGCTTGTCACATAGGCATCAAATGGGTGAAGGGAGTCAAAAGGTATTTCCTGTCATAAAACAAGCAAATCATGGGGCCTTAACGTACAGTTTGGCAATTACAGTTAGTAATACTGTACTGTATGTTTGAGAGTTGCTAAGAGAGTAGATCTCGAAAGTTCTCATCAAGAGAAAAAAAATTCTGTATCTATGTATGGTGACAGATACTAACTGGACTTAATATGGCAATCATTTCGCAATATATACATATATCGAGTCATCATGTTGTACACCTAAATCTAATATAGTATTGCATGTCAACTGTACCTCAAAAAAAAAAAGTTAGCCACTATTACCGTCATAATTGTACCTCTCCGGCCTTCAACTACCTGGAAGGACAGACTTTCTGAGCTACTCAAAGCGCCCTGGGCTCAGTTTGGGTCCGGTTATTCCCTGCCTTCTTCCTCTACCCGCTCCCTCCTTTGTCAGACCCCCTTCTTCAAAAGCGCGTCTTAACCCCCTCCAGGAACCCCTGGCCCCTGGCCCCGTTTCGGCGCCGTCTCTTACTCGACGACCTTGGCTGGGTCCCCGTGGTGCCCATAGACCAGCGCCCGGACCCGGGAGGGCTCGGTAGATGCGGAGTAGGGGGCCGCGGCAGACCAGCCGCGGTCCCAAGCGAGGAACAGCTCGCGGCACAGGCGCAACCCGGCTCGCGCCCCCAGCAGCGCGCCGCAGCCCCACATGCTTCCCCCAGACAGCTCAGAGCCCGGCAGCGCGCCTACGTCATCGGCCCGCGTCCGCGCGTCTGCGCCGCGCCTCCCGCCCCGCCCCGCCCCGTCGCGTGACCACGCCCCTTGCTCTTTTTTAAAAGGCCGTCCCCTTCCGTCGCAGCCCGCGCGGTGGCGCTTCGGGAGACTGCGCGGGGAGGGGCGTGAGATGAGGGGCTGGAAGTACGCGAGGGAGTCGCGGAGACTCCGAGTAGGAGCGGCTGAGACCGGCCTGGATCTCTGTCTACAGTCTGCGATTTGGTGTTTGATTTGGGGGAAGTCATTTACCTTTCCCTGACCTTAGTTTTTTCTTCTCCCCACCGTTTATTGAGCGCTCACTGTGCCAGACCTTTTAAGACATCACCTCATTTATTTCCTGCTCTCCTGTAACAGCACAGGGAGGTAAAGTTTACTTCCCTACCACTGAATAGAGTAGATTTAAGTTGATATGGAGGCAAGAGTACTGGGCTTGGATTTAGGTTCAACTCCCAGTCCTGCTGCGACCTAGCTTGGCCACCTTGGGCTGGTGTCTGAAGCTCCCAGGCTCTTTTCTCATGGGTACAGTGGGGGGACAATATACCTCCTTCAAGATTGTGGTGAGGATTGGATGAAACAATAGAATAATGTCGTGGACAGAAGAGCACGCTGTAAAATGCTAAGTGTGTTCAGATATAAAGGAGGAATCACAAGGAGGGGGGGCCCCCCTCTCAAAATGCTTACAGTGTAGAAGGGATTTAATAGGACAATGGAAGTGCTTTGTAAGAAGAGGTAGCCCAGTAAGACACTGGATCATATTTTTAGTGGAGGTGAGACATGAACATAGCTAAAACCCTAGTTGGTAGAGCAGGACAGAGGGCCCTGTTGGAGTCTGAAGGAGAAAGTTGCTCTGGAAGGAGCCGGGGTAGAGATGGGGGTTCTTGCAAGAGGTGCTGTTGGAGCCTGTCCCACTCAAAATCTTCAGTGTGCATAAACCTGAGGTCCCATCTCAAGCCAACTGAATTAGAATTTGGGGGACAGGTCCAGGAATCTACAATTCCTACAGGCTTTCAAGAATATTCTGATGCAGGTGGCCCAAGAAACAGGCTTAGAAAAACACTGAGCCAGGGCTTTGAAGAATAAAGAAGAGTTCCTTTCTCTCTTTATTCTTTCTTTTCTCTCTCCTTTCTCTCTTTTCTCCTTTCTCTCTCTCTCTCTCTCCTTTCTCTAGATTTTGTTGACCCAAAGCCTGCCAGCTCAAAGCCTTTCCTCTGAGGAGAAGAAAGCAAAGTGCTCTGACAAAAGCTGCAGGTGGTTGGATTTTGGCAAAACTGGCTTTGAGGCTTGGCTCTGCCATTTTCCCAGCCATTTGATTTTGGACAAGTCACTTGGCCTCTCTGGGTCTCCATTTCCTTATCCTGAAAATGAAGGAGATAATGGTATTTGTTTCAAGGCTGTTGTGAAAATCAAGTGAGCTATTATTCACTTGAAGCATTTAGCACAATGCTTGGCACATGAAAGCATTTGATAAATGTTATTAGGTTATTGTGATGATTAAATGAGAAATATCATTTGTAAAACATCCAGACTAGGGTCTGGCTCATACTATGTGCTGAAAAATGTTTATACTTGTTCTTATTATTAGAGAAAGTAGATGTCCCATGATGGGGGAAAGATTCACACACACTTGTATGTGAGTGCCCGTGTGCATGTGCACACACACACACACACAATACCCAGTTTTGCTTACCTTCTGTTTTCACAGATCTACTTCTGCTGAAGACTCTCTAGGTGACATTGGGCTGTTGACATTACCTTCTCTACCAAATTGGCTCCTCTGAATATCCTGGACAGCCTGGCTGGAAAGCCTGGAGAATCATCTAGTAGGTCTTCCTCCTGGAGGCTGGACTTAATCCCCCTGTTCATCCCAATAGCTCCCACTTTCAGTCCAGGACATCAACTGTGTCAGCAGCCTTCTTCCTAGCTGAAATCCTCTCCTGTCTCTTTCCCTCCCATTTCCTTCTTTCTCAGGCCTCCAGAATGATTTTTTAAAAATATTTTATTTTTAAGTAAGCTCTACACCTAACGTGGGGCTAGAACTTATAACCTTGAGATCAAGAGTTGCATGCTCTACCGACTAAGCCAGCCAGACACCTCCAGAATGATTTTTTTTAAAACAGAAAGATCAGATTTTGTCTTTTCCTTGCTTAAAGTCCTTCTGTGACTCCCCATTACTTAGATCCAGAAGTCACAGTTCTTTGTAGAACACCATGAACTATTAACATGTTAAACTTAAAACTATAAAACAAAACAAAACAAAATGAAACTGTGATTCTATACTAACTCTATTATTCTCTCGCACAACTGCCCCATGCTAAAAGTGCATGGAGGAAAAGCACCGTAAAACAAAGAAAATTCTATTCAATGTAATTAAGTTATCTTCTTGCAAGTTAGAAAAAGATGGCTATAGTTTTAATTCAGTGGCAGAACCCCTCAGCTTAGCTTGAGGAGCACCCAGGTTTCCTCAGGGGCATTGTTGGAGAACTGGTTGAGGGGTTCAAGTCCAGTTTTCATTACCCTCTGCACTCTGCGTCCTACACTGTTTTTATCTCCTGCTGTAAGACTGTGCGTAGCTCATGATCCAACAGCACCTGATACCCACCTTTCTGAGCAATTCCATGTCTTGTGCCTTCATTCAGGTTGCTTCTGCCTGAAGTGCTCTTCCGGCCTTGCCTACCTGGGAAACTCCAGGTTCAGATGTCATTTCTTTGATGTTGTCTTCCAACTCCCCAGGCTGAGTCAACCTTTGCTGCCTTTGTGTTTTCTCTGAATTGGTGTTATGGCCTTTAGGACACAGTCCCTTATTTATTTATGTGTCCACTTCCCCCTCTGGGCAAGAGTGGGTCATGTATGGCGCATCTCCATGACACCAGCACCCAATATGGGGCCTGGCCCAGGGTAGGTGTCATAAATATTCCATGAGTTGAAAGTAATTGAATTTCCTCACGGCCTATCCCTGTCCTTGGTGCTGTCTCCTTTACCCCTAGATTTGGGCAGGTCAGACCAGGCCACTCAAGGCTTCTAGAAGTCTGTGATCTTTTTCAAGTGAAGCGGAATGTTCTCTGTCCATCTGTCCACCTGTTGCTCGTGTTCTCCTTCTCCCTCCATGACAGTCTCTACCCTGTAGTCTTATCCTGCATGAAGAGCAAGAGGGGGTGTGGAGTCGGCCAGGTCTAGGTTTGAATCCTGGGCCCACCATTTACTAGTTTTGTGGGTAAGTGGACAAGTGCCGCATACTTTCTGAGCCTCATTGTCCACATGCAAGAAAATAGAATCAGTGGTAAACTCCTGTCACGAAGCTCTCACAAGAGTCCTCTGCAAACAGCATCACCCTTGGTTGTTTCTTCTATTCACCAGATTTCTCTCCTTGACTTTCTTGTTCTAGCTGGTCCTTCTTGTCTCTTCCCTCTCCAGCATCTGTCTGTTTCTTCCCCATCACCTTTTTCTGGCTTCTGACTTTCTCCTTGTGATTCTCGCTCTAATTCTCTGCCTCTGGTTCTTGCCTGTCTCCTTGGCCACTTCCCCAGCTCAGCATGTTGCCCATCAGGGCTCATAAGAAAGAGGACCAGAAGCTCAGAAGCCCTCCGCCCTGCCTCCTCCAGGCCCAGGCCAACCTCACTTGTGCCACCCTCGATGAGGAGCCAGCCTGCAGTGGAGGCAGTGCACAGGGAAGGCCTACATAGACCTTGAACTCCTAGGCTCTGGCTGGTGTCACTGCCCACGAGTTAGACCCATCTGCCCCTGGGTCCCTCTGATTCCACAGTCTGTTCTCCACTTGGCTCATCTGAAGTTTTTTTTTTTAAGTGATTTTACTCTTCTGTTTAATGCTCCAATAGCTTCTTACTACTCTTAGGATTTAATCCAAAGCCCCATAGTGCCCTGCATGCCCCGCAGATCCTGCTGGCCTCTCCAGCTGAATCTGGCTCCCCTTCCTCCCCACTCCATTCCAACCACCCTGGCCTGGCTGTTCCTCAAATGCACCAACTCCTGCTTTTGCCCAGGCTGTCCGCTCTGGCCGCAGTGTCCCTCTCCACGGATTTGCTGGCTCCTCTTACTTCAGGTCCCAGCTCAAATAGTACCACATCCCTTACTCAGGAAATCCCTCTCGTATCTCCTTAACTCAGGATCCCCCCTAATTATTTATCACAACATTCCTTACATTTTCTTTAGACTGCACGTCTTGGATTGTGATGACATATTTTGCATGTTTGCTGTTGGTCTTTTCCCTGAGAGTGTAAACCTCGTGAGGGCAAAGACCATCTCTGTCTGTATTCATTCATTTATCCATTAGGTATTTTTTGAGTATCGACTACACATTAGACACCAAGCTCTGGGATACAAGACAAAATCCTTGCCCTTAGGGAGTCCATGTTCTGGGTGGGTGGGTGAGAAAAAATAATGAATATGTCACATGGTAGGTGCTCTGTTTAAAATCGCAATAATCAGGCGCCTGGGTGGCTCAGTTGGTTAAGTGTCTGCCTCTGGCTCAGGTCACGATCCCAGGGTCCTGGGATTGAGTCCCCCATCGAGCTCCCTGCTCAGCAGGGAGTCTGCTTCTCCCTCTGCTCATGCTCATTCTCTCTGTCTTGCAAAAATAAATAAAATCTTTAAAAACAAAACAAAACAAAAATAAATAAAACTGCAATAATCTCTTCTCCCCTCACTCTTTCTCCCTCCATTTCTCTGGTATATCTCTGTCCCAAATACCAGAAGCAGTGGTTTATCACTGTCTCATGTAGCAGAGAAGTTGCTTATATGGCTGTTTATTGTTCTTGTTTTCCCACTGGAATGTAAGCTCTATGAGGGTAAGAATTTTTGTTTTATATTTCCACCTTGGCTTATGGGAATTATTGAATAAACGAATCACTATCTGGTATTGTTAATTTGCTCCAGATGGGAGGCAGGTCTCAGCCTCCATTCAAGTTAAGCCAGATGGCTTTGATTCAAATCCTGGTGCCACTACATACTAATGCACAACCTTGGAAAAGTCACCTCTCTGTACCTCAATTTCCTCAACTGTGTAATGGGAATAATAAATAAGAGTGGTGAGGATGAGTCCATGTGGGTAAAGCACATTGAAGGTGTCTGGACACAGTGATGGACAGCGTTTGACATCATTGTACAAGGGCCTGTACTGGGTAGAGGCCCAAATATACTTAACCAGAGGTAGACAAGGAGTAAGGAGAATTAGTGATGGAGGCAGACTTTGTGGCATGAAAAGGAATAATTTTCTAAAAGCCAGAATTTTGAGGAGAAATAGATGAATTCACTATCCATAGTTAGAGATTTCAACACTCCTCTGTCAGAAATGGACAGAATCAGCGGGCAGAAAATCAGTAGGGACATAGTTGAACTCAACAACACCATCAATCATAGACATCCATAGACTATGCCATCCAGCAACAGCAGAATACACATTCCTCTCAAGCTCATGTGGGATAGTCACCAAGAGAGACCACATTCTGGGCCATAAAACACATCTTAACTTTAAAAGACTAGAACTCATACAATGCTTGCCCTCAGACCGCAGTGGAATTAAACTAGGAATCAGTAACAGAAAGGTAACCGGAAAACCCCAGATGCCTTGGAGTTTAAATAACACATGGATCAGGGGCGCCTGGATGGCTCAGTTGGTTGAGTGTCTGACTCTTGGTTTTGGCTCAGGTCATGATTTTAGGGTTGTGAGATCAAGCCCCTCATTAGGCTCTGTGCTCAGTGTGGAGTCTGCTTGGGATTCTCTCCCTTCCTCTCCCTCTGTCCCTCGCCCCTGCAAATGCACCCTCTCTCTCTCAAATAAGTAAATAAATAAATAAGTCTTAAAAAATAACACATAGATCAAAGAAGAAATGTCGAGAAATAAAAAAAACATTTTAAACTTAATGAAAATGAAAACACAACTTATAGAAATTTATGGGATGCAGTAAAAGCAGTGCTTAGAGGGAAATTTATAGCACTGAATGAATATATTAGAAAGGAAGAAAGATCTAAATCAATCAGTTAAGCTTCCACCTTAGGAAACTAGAAAAAGGTGAACGAATTAAATCCAAAGGAAGCAGAAGAAAGAAAAAATTAGAGCAGAAATCCGTTGAATTGAAAACAGGAAACCAGAAGAGAAAAATCATCTCCACCAAAAGCTGGTTCTTTGAAAAGATCAATAAATCAATAAGCCTCTCATCAGGCTAAGAAAAGGAGAGAGGACATAAATTACTAATAGCAGAAATGAAAGAGGGGACATCACTACAGACCCATGGATATTAAAAGGATAATAAAGGAATACTTAGAACAACTTTAAAAGCCAGCGTTTCCAAAGACCCAACCATCTGGTTTTGTTAGGCGATGAGCACTCTGTCCTTGGAGGTATGCGTGAATGTGCATTTGGAGGGGTCTAGCTAGGTAGGAGGGGATTCAAGCATCAAAGAGGACAGAGAAGCAGGGCGTCTTTGGGTCTTTTGTCCCCGAGAGCGCTGTGCCAGATCTAAGTGTGAGCAGCGAGCGTACTGGCTTGAGAATGTCGGCGTGGGTGAGTGTAGAGGCCGGTGGGCCTCATGGCCAGGCCGCGGACCCCCTAGAGGGGTGTGCAGGAGTGGGGGAGGGGCGCACCCGGGCGGTCGGAGACCCGACCGGCTGCAGCGCGCGGGGCTGCCAGCAGGGGGCGCCGCAAGACCGCGGAACCCGCGGCCGGGCCTGACGTCAGCGCCCCGCTTGCTTGGGCTCCCGCTCTGGACTCGGCGCCAGTCCCGCTCCGCGCAGCGCCGCTTCGCTCCGGCTCCGGCTCGCCTCGGGCTGGGCTCGGCTCGGGCTCTGGCGGCGGAACTCCCTGCGCCGAGCCCCGGGGCAGGCGGCGGCGCACCATGGTCCGCGCCCAGGCTCTGGTCCTGGCGCTCACCTTCCAGCTCTGCGCGCCTGAGACTGAGACTCCGGCAGGTAAGCGTGCGTCGGTCCGACCAAGCTTGCCCAGGGAGCCCCCGGGGCCGGTGGCGTAGCTCTCAAGAAAGTGTTAAGTGTTAGGTGACCGAGCGCTCTGAGCCTGCTCTCTGTGTGTCTGAGTGTTGGATGTGCGATCGGGTGCTCAGGGTGTTGTGTGTTTGCGAGTGTTGTGTGTCCGTGAGTTATGTGTGCATGAAAAGGTGCTGTGTGTGTTGTGTGTCTACGAGTGTGTTGGGGTGAATGTTGTGTGCATCGAGGCATTGGGTGTGCAGTCTTGTGCGCCTGCCAGTGTGTAGTGTTTGTGCGGCCAAGTAGGTTGTGTGTGTGTGTATCTGAGTTTGCTTGTGTGGCCGGAGTTGTATCTGCGAATGTGTTGCATTTGTTTGCATTTTGTATATCGTGGCAGGGGGTGCTGCCTGTTGTGTGTCCGCGAGTGTGCTGTGTGTTTGTGTTATGCGTGTGACCCGGAGTGCTCTGTGGATTCCGCCCGCGTGTGGATCGGGGAACGCGTGTGTGGTGTGTGTGCTTGTGAGGTCCGTGTACGTGTGTGAAGGCGTGGGAACGGGTCCGGAACGTGTGTGTCGGTGCGCTGTGTGCGCGATGTGTACGTGTGGGAGTGTCTGGGGTTGGTGGTGTGCGCCGCCGGGGGTTGTGTGGGTCCGAGTGAATGCCAAGTGTGCCGGGAATGCGTGTGTAGGAGCGTGTCTGGAGCGGATGTGAGTGTGTGAGTGTGTCCGTGAGTGCTGGCTGCGTGTCCAGGAATGTTGCGAGTGTGGTGCGCGCCTGGGCGGTGGCCGAGTGTGTGCCCGGGGCCCGGGGCCGCCCGAGGGGGCGGTGTCAGGATGTGTGTGTGTGTGTGTGTGTGTGTGTGTGTGTGTGTGTGCGCGCGCGCGCGCCCCGCGTGTGTGCGTGTGTGGCGCGCGGGCCCGGATCAAGTTGTCGCGGCGGCGCCCCCTCCCCTCCCGGGCCGGGCCGGGCCTGAGGCTCTGGAGGGAGGAAGGGGGCCCCGCGGCCGCCGACTCTGACATGTCGGGCTGTTTGTTGTTTCGCAAGTTCTGTGCGGCGCTGGCGGCCGGCTGCTCCGAGGCGGCGCCGGGGCCGCGGGGCGCCCGGGCGGGTGGCGGGGAGGGCCGGG